>NC_044919.1:14049184-14198645 GCF_003576645.1 Ipomoea triloba | reverse complement strand
TGACAACCTTTATATCAAAATAGCATACGTTTTTCAACGTAAGTTTTCATAAACATTTTTGGATACACTTCATATGTCCATCTCACACTTAAAATCAACCAACATCCTTAACTATCGTCCTCAACAACTTCCACTATGATCAACACCATTAGATCATAACTTGAGGATATCGTACATCCAAATATATATAAATTCTAATAGGTAAGGTCATTGCCTAACCATAACCCAAAAATCATGAGATTATCATTTAATCTCTATCATTAATCCATGTCCTTAGCATCACCTGATCACCCGTAACTCTGGCGTCGATGGACGCGCGTTGGACGCGCGTCCAAGGCCGCGTCCACCCTAAAACTGCCAGAAAATTTCTGGCGCAGTCCGAAAGATTGGGCCGGTAAAAATAGTTCCCGAACTCTTTTTCACTTGAAATTTTTATGGTAGAACCCCAACTTATAGTACTTGATGTCCGTAAAAATTTTTGGTCATTTTGATCCACGAATTAACACAGAAAATTACCTTTTTGCCCTTGGTCCGAAATATTCTTCTCACTGGACCAGTTTTGGAGAAATGAGCAAAAACCATACTTACGCTACTCCGATCATTATGAAATTTTATATGCGGGTTCTACACTTATAGAACTACATGTGTAAAAAAAATGGGATCAAAAACCAATTTTTCCCAGTAAATCTCGGAAGTTACTGCCAGAGACTATCCTTATTTCTTTTCACTATTTTCACAAGTATAAGCCTATATGAGCATAAATACAACATATACATGCATAAATTAGCTATGGACATGCCTAGTAAATTTACCAAAAATCAAGGTAGAGAATTTGAGCCCACTTTTAGATCTATAACATAGCACATAATTTTCATGTAAAAATTCCTAATCATGTAATTTCCTAGCAATTGTCTACCTTCAAGTGATTGGGCCAACTTAAGGGATTCCTTACCTCAATAGAAGCTTTTAAACCAAAGTAGTTGCTAGCTCCTTTCTTGAATTCAAAGACCTTAAGAATATTATCACAATAACAATATTTTCATGCACTAAACATCAACACTTGAATTCTAGAGATGATTTAATCCAACAAGGTTCAAGATCTTACCTACACTTGTACACTTGGGTTGGAAAAGCTTGGGAGCTCTTAGATCACAAAGGATGACTAAATCTATTTTTTTTTTTCTTCTTCCTAAGGGGGTAGCTGAAATGAGAGAGGGAGAGAGATGATCTTGGTGTGATTTTGTTCTTGATCTACAAGTAACAAGTGCAACCTCATTAATGCTTCATTAATTGCCCAATCTAGGCTTAGATTCACTTGCCACATGTCAACACCCCATGGAGTCCTTACAAGATCTCAAATCTAATTTGCCAGTTTATGATTAAATCAGATGAATGTTCGGAGGATTATAACTTAATTCGGGAAAATTCTAATACCAAAATTATCGTAAAAATATTCCCGTCACAAATCACCAATTTTGGGAATTTTCGGTGTCCCGCTAAATTTAGGTACAGAGTCCGTAACAATTTATCCCTTACAGTCCCTTTAAAATTTTTCTTGAACTAACTAGAAATTCAGGCTTAATCGTATGATATTTAATAATCCCAATTCTAGAAAATTCGAACTGAATCTATATCCTTAAAATTTTCTCGGTTCGTGACCGGTGCGTAGTTCGCAGCCTATCGATAACTAATCCTTAAAAAAAATTATTTCGAGCATCAAACCGTCTTCTCTTAAATGTCATAACTTAAAGACCTATTTTCCGAACCTCAAACTTATCGGAAAATAGAGGGGTTACAGTAGTTGTGTTGAAAGGAAACTGCGGTGTATTATAAAAGAAACTGTAGTTGTGTTGAAAGGAAACTGAATAACTAGTTCACATATTTGAGTGTATAATATCGAACGAAACTGTAATTATATCAAAAAGAAACTGCAGTAGTGTTGAAATGTAATTGCAGTTGTGTTGAAATGTAACTATAGTGTATATGAACTGAAAGTGAATGGCGCGGGATGGAGGCCATTTCAGCCGTCTATTTTCATTAATCAAAACGACGTCGTTTTGATGCATGGTGCACAGTAAAATTTGCGAAATTATGTAAGACCTTATTTTCAAAATTTAGAAAAATTAACCACTCCTTTATATAATAAAGCCCAAATTAAAGGAGTAAGAAAATTTAATGTTCAAGACATTAATATTATCCAACAAATAAAAGAAAAAATTAAATTACTAGAACACTCAGTATTACCTCTGGAATTAGACTATTTAATAATAGAAAATGATGGTAGTGAAATGGGTTAGGGTGGAATTTTAATTAAAAAACTAAATGAATTTGCTTTAAAAACTACCCAAAGAATCATTATGTATATATACCTCTGGAGTATTCAAAGAAAAAGGATATCTAACATCTTTAGACTTTGAATTACTTGCAATTATTTATGTACTTGAAAAATTTACATTATTCATCTTATAAAAAAAAAGTTGTTAGTTGATAGTTGTTATCGGATAGCTAGTTGTAGAAAAATATTTGATAAATTATCTATTAGCTAATAGTTGATTACATGCATAATGATTTTTAAAAGTATAATTTATTTCCTCAAATAAATTTTGAGCAGCTTTTTGAATTTTAGCATTTTTGTTACAAAAAATCTATTTAACCATGCAAACACTCATATTCGTTGTTTAACCAAATTAAACAGCTAATAATGGTTAAACAAATTAAAATTAACTGATAAGGTAACTATATTACCAAACAAGGTCTAAAAATAACTTTTAATACTAATAATGAATATTTATTGGTGGTTTACAGTATAATTTGGTGAATGAAATGTGGATTTAATCAAATAGCAAGATTATAAAATTAATTTCCTAGTCCAGATGGGAGCGGGAAAATATATATCTATGTTAAAGGCTAACTAGTTTACTAATCCCACCGGCATTATAATTAGGTTATTCTATATGTATTCAATTTCCTCATAGTTTCCTAAAACGAAAACCTATATGTGCAGTGCAGTTTCATCGTTTACATACACCTACTCTGAAACAAGCGCAATGGAGAGCGTGTCTTCAAATTCAACAACTACAACGGTGGAGGATCATCAACAACCACCCCTTCTTCCTGCGCCCAATCATCATCAACAAATTACCGGATCAGAAGAACACCCTACAGCTCTAGCGCCCATCAGCAAGGCTGTTGCTTCCCAAAGAGGAAATCAGAAAATACGTGTTGCCTCTCATGGATATGGAGAGCTGTAGAGCTTGTGAAAATAGGAATGGGTTGAGAGTCAAAATATGGGATTTGGATACTGAGTCAGAGCATCAACTCAGCCTCAAGCAGTGGAAGACTGGCAGCTTTCTTCTCACTAGCAACTGGATTATAGAGTTTGTGAAAAGGAGGAGTTTGCTCCAGGGTGAGACCATCTCCATTTGTTGGGACTTTGAGAATCTATTAAGGTTCTTGTTCCGCAAGTTCAATGCCTAATAATTAGAATAAAATTCCATCAAATTTTGGTAGGATATGATCCATCTCCATATGTACTTAATTGGGTTCCATTTGTATCAATTGATTAGTAAAGTAAATATTGACTTCAAATTCATTTTACATCAGATTAATTACTCTATTATTATAGTTATAGCCCCTTATATTATTTTCATATATACGGTTTTAATTAATTGCATAAAATATGAAATTATGAAATCTGGTTGTCTTGCTCTTTATTTTGTGCGATCAAGTGGATGTGTTTTGAATGTGCTTTTTTTTTTTTTTATTTTATTGTTAGTTTTTAGAGAGATGGAAATGAGATTATTTCTGAATTGGAAGAAGAATTTCAAGCTCGGTGTATTAGTTTTCTTTACTTCGTTTTGCTATTTGCATGCATGGAAATACCCTTGAATTCAGCTCTTCTTTGTGAGATTTTTGTGGTGAATGCTTTCGCTTTTAGTCTAATTATCTTTTTTTTTTTTGGGGGGGTGGGGGGTGGGGTTAGTTTTTCTTTTCCATCTTTAGGGCGGTTGGGAAAGCCATCATTATTCCCAATCAATTGGACTTGAATCATCAATAATGGAGGTGTAAAGTCGATCTATGTCAACTTCCCATGATGTTAGATTCATTATAAGTTTATTATTTGTATGCTCTCACGGTACTACTGTACTTGGAATCTTGTTATTGTAATTTTTCAAGTTAATAATTTGATGTCTAACTTAATTAAAGTTTATTGTTTGACATGTACAAAAAATATGCCTAACTGTTGAATTTTTTTTTTTTTTTTTTTTTTTTTGTACAATACAACTAGGGGTGTTGGCGAACAGAGCTTGCGACAAACTACTCGTGTTTGTGTTCGGTAAGCGCTTGTTTATGTTCGTTTATTAAGGTAAACGAACATTAATAAACAAAATTTAGAGCTCGGTTAGTAAACGAACAGAGTCTGAACAGTGGTAATGTTCAGTAATGTTCACGAACAAGCTCGTTTGTGTTAGTTTAGTAATGTTCACGAACAAGCTCGTTTATGTTCATTTAATAATGTTCGCGAACAAGCTCGTTAAGTGTTCGTTTAATAATGTTAGCGAATATGTTCACAAACATATATAGTTGTGTTGTTTGTTTGGTTATTGTGTTCGTGAACGTAGATTATTTCTTGTCCACGAACGAATTGTGTTCATGAACATGTGCAGGTGTTTTGTAATTAAGTGTTCACGAACCTCTTTATGAACGTACACGAACGTGTTCGCTAACGTTAACATTAACCTCAACGAATCGATGTTCACGAACGTTAACAAACGAACACGAACAGGATTTTCAAAAACCTTAACAAACGAACACGAACACGAACACGAACACTCCAAAATCTTTAACAAACGAACATGAACACGAACACCCCAAAATCTTTAACAAACGAACATGAACAACCTCCGTTCGTTTATTTTCGGTTCGTTAACGGCCCTAAATACAACTTGATTTATTCAATGCTCCATACCCCATCCCTACTTAGAAATTAAATTAGAATTGTAATTAATAACAATCCGAGAACTTACATCAACTGCAACCAATGCATCGGAGAATTAGTACCCACCGACAAAAAAACAAAAGAAAAAGAAAATAAAAACTCTAAACAAAAGCATAAATCAAATTATTAAATTACCAAATAAAAAAATGAAAAATACTTCTTATCCCTATTAAGTTTCTCCTCTCATATTTCCCCTCCTGATGTGGCTCTCAACCATTAATTTTAAAATGCATTGTTGTTACTAGCATTATCCCTGGGACTCAAGCTTTGGAAGCAGAGGTTTACCAACGTCCTCATCACCCTGAATGGCCTGGCAAGCGGAACAGAAAATTGTCGTCCATTTCCATTTCTTGCATCTATCTCCACTAGGCTGCAGGGTCTCCATGTTGAATTGTTGATCTCTGCATTCTTGTTACTAGCATTATCCCTGGGGCTTTGAATCATCTGACGGGACACCAGCGAGCTGTGAAGTTCCAGCCATGGCAGGATACACCCGCAGTGGAACTCGTGCTCTCAAGGCATCTCTTTTGCTTCAAAAATTTCGTTAAATACAAAGGCAATTCAATATTTTATATACAAAGTATGTTGAACCGCTATATTTTTTATATTTATTTTTTTGAAAACATCTATAATTTAAGACTGAAACATCCTTGAATTTAACGATAGTTAAACCTGTTTTGTTGATAAAGGACCAAAAATGGTCATGCCACAATAATACTAGGATCATCCCAAAAGTAGATGTTCTAATAAAAAAAGACTTAAAGTAGACTGCCACCTATAAATCTAGGACCAAAAATAGAATTAACTCGTTTACAAGTATAGAAACGCGGGTACAGAATTTAGAGATTATTTTTGGACCAGGATCCACAATACAACTATACAAGGTATACCCTAGTCCATAGTATAACTTGCACATCTATAAAAAGGCGGTGCATCAAATACTTTTTCCTATATTTAGTAGATTATATTATAACATATATAAGCAAAAGATCAGCCAATCAACCCAATCGTTATATCATGGACCAGGGTCCACAGTTCCGAAACGACGTCATTTCGAATGTTAGTGGACGGTGGACGCGAATGACTTCAGGGAATACATAGAATCCTTGTCTAGAATACACAGAATGACTTGAGGGAATACACAGAATATTGACATAACTACACAGAAATCATCCTCCTAATATTCAAATACACAAAACATGTCACAACCTATGTTTAAGTACCCTTAACATGAATACACAGAATCGTAGTCTACAATACACAGAATGCTTTCAAAGAATAAACAGAAAATGAAAACACCAAATACACAAACACATCACCCCTGTGTTTAAGTACCACTAACATGAATTCACAGAATCCTTGTCTATAATACACAAAATGACTTGAGGAATACACAGAATATTGACACAACTACACATAAATTATCCTCCTAACATTCGAATACACAAAACACGTCACAACCGATGTTTAAGTACCCCTAACATGAATACACAGAATTGTAGTCTACAATACACAGAATGTCTTCAAAGGATACACAAAATATAAACACAAATACACAGACCGACCGAAACGGGAACATGATTAATTTCCAAAACAATAAACCGTTAATTAAAATAATCAAACGACGTCGTTTTTATACGGGGTGCACAATACATTGTGGACCCTGATCCACGATATAAATTGCTCAATTAACCCACTTGCAAACATTATTGCATGGACCATGGTCCACCTTGTAAGATGGATCACTAACATAAAGTACAATATACTTTTAAGGCCCCTATTCACATGAGGACAAGTTATATTGAGGAATATAAGGTTTAATCTTAACCATCCAATATCAAGAAATTAATGGTAGAGATCACAATGTGATATGGTATCATCTCACGCCACAATAATGGTAAGAAGGATAAAGAAGAGATTTTGACTTTGGTAGTAGTTAAGGTAGGATCAGTATTTACAAACTTAGCATTTTAGGATCACTAGTATTAAGGAATGAATCAAGTTTTAGCAAGGAATATTGTAGATACTGGCAGCAGTTAACGTGAAAGCAAAAATTGAGTAGGAATCAACACATTTTGAGTACTCTCAAAAAAAAAAAAAACATTTTGAGTGGTATACTACAAAATGAGTTATTTGCGTCTTTACTAAATGATAATACGCATCTTTATTGGTCAAGACGCATATGACCCAGACGCTGAAAACTGGCAACTTTACGCGTCTTTTCTTGGAAGACGCGTAAATCGGACAATAGGCGTCTTTACCATCAAGGAAAAGACGCTTATAGTATTACTTTTAAATAAAAAAAAATTCGTAGGAGGAGGACTCCTACAGTTATATATATTTTTAAATACTAAATTATTATTTGTATTTATTAAACAACCAATCAACAGAAAATATAATAGGATTTGTTCAAAACTAATACAACATAATAAATATATTCTAACATACTTAATATTCTAACACAATATAATAATTTCAATACTAAAGAAAATTCATTTGCCCAAACAACATTTATATAATTCAAACCATTCAACACAAAATATAGTAGAATTGTTCAGAACTAATACACCACAATAAAAATATAATCCAACACACTTAATATTCTAACACAAGATAATAATCCAACACTAATAGATATAATGTAATTCATTCTATCTAAAAGACAAAATAAAAGTATATACTGAGAAAAACTTAGGGTGTGTTTGGTTGGGGGGTTTTGGTATAGGGAATGGGTATGAAAGTGATTGCTAGTGTTTGGTTGATAGGTTTTGAGAATGCTACTATGGGTATGGAATACCCCATTAATGGGAAAACCCATACCCTTATTAAATAAGGGTTTCATTTCACTTTTTCATTTCTTCCCCAACTATTAATATTCATTCCCATTCCACCCAACTACCAAACATGCTAAATACTTTCACCAAAACCCATTACCCTTACCAAGTATTTGATACCCATTCCGATTCCGATTCCCATGTGCGAACCAAACACACCCTTACTTGTCTAGAAACAACAACAAGTGCATCCTCCTAATGATGTCCCTTATGGTCACTTCATTAAAAGTTATGATGTGTTAATTTCACCTGAACACCATGGCTCATATCTTGTACTGCTGAGAATAAAAATGTTAACAATTAAAATAAATTACATTTTCCTTTAGAAATTAAAATTAATTATACTTTCGTTTTGAAAATTTATACAAATTTATAATACTCACATTTTCTATCTATAAGTACAATGGATTAGTGACTTTGAAAATCACAATTGATACTAGCAAATCCATTGTTTCGCTGTGTTTCGATAGATATGCTTTTATAAATTTATTCTATTGATTTAGTTTCGGATCCATTGGGGAGAGGAAGATCTTAAGCCGAGGTATGATTAATATGTTTTATTTTGTTGATGAAGGAATTATTTTAACTTTATATTGTTGTTGATGAAAATGCTCATGGGGATTTTTACGAATTGATTTTAACATTGGGTATAATTTTATAGAGCTGCTTTATTTGTTGCACGATTTTTTTTGGTTGATTTTAATTCTTTTTTCTTTAGCGCTTACACAAGCATTCAATTGTCTATGTTTAATATCAAGTTACCACAAATCTTCTCCTTGACAATCATTCGCAGATAATGCATTTATAAGTATGAGTCATGCGGAACTTCTATGAATAGTTCCTAAATCCTGATCCCAGAACATCCTATATAATTGTGTTTAAGTTAATTAATATTCTCCTTTGATGCAGAACATCGGGGTTGGGGTTGAAAATTACCACGTAATAGAGCTTGTGGGGGAGGGATCTTTTGGGGGTCTACAAAGGGAGACGAAAGTATACATGCCAGGTATTTTTTTTTTCCTTGCTACAGTGTTATTGTTAGTTCACACTTTAGTTGTAAATTGGTTATAGGTTTTTCTCAATTCGCACATTGTTGAAAATGGGTGTTATTTTTTAGACCGTTGCAATGAAATTTATCCCTAAACACGGCAAAAGTGAGAAGCATATTCACAACCTGAGGATGATTTGAAGGCATATAGTAATGGTGTTGTTATTCATTCATAGTTTAATGTATATATATAATTTTTATTTTCTTCTTACAGTATTTATTTATTTTTTTTTGAGATGTATTGAAAAGTATTGTTACAATATTGTTTTCATGAATTTGTGATTAGCTTCTATTTTCCCCATCCTCAACTTCAATTTTGCTAAGAAATATGATCTTTTTAAAAGTGCAATTTTTAGTTTCAACATTTAATTATTGTGGCATGATTACTTTTACTCAATAGTTGTACTTTAAAAAAAATAGCACATGCATAACATCCTTGAGTTTTATTTTTGTCACAATAATTCAACTATAAGAGTTTATAAGAGAACGAAAGAAATTACATGTTAGGACAATAGACTTAATGAAAAATATTACATGTTTTTTTGTACGCGATAATATTATGATTAGGCAGTCTCTTCATTGTCCAAACTGTATCCCGTTGGTTTGTAGCCTCAATTTAAAATATATTCTTAATAAGATAATAATAATAATAATAATAATAATAATAATAATAATAATAATAATAATATAATATTCGGTAATATAATAATAACCCAAAATTCTTAATATAATTTCCTAAAATAATTTTCATAATATTAATAATTAATATAATAATAATAATAATAATAATCCAAAACTCTTTAATAAAAGTTCCTAATTTCCTATTAAATTCGTTTATAACATTAATTACAAATATAAAATTAGAAAAAATTAGCATAATTGATACTAGCTAATCAATTTCCTAATATAATTTTTCTATCATATTTTTAATTATTTGATACTTTTCCTAATATATCTTTCCTAAAAAGCTTCCTCCCTTTTCTATAATACTGATCCATATGTTAATCCGTTTATTATGATAATCTATATAGGTAATAAACATATAGTATTTACCATTTAAATAACCCGTGATAATTACCAATCGTATTTAATATCTAAATTTATTATGGTAATTAAACATAGAGAATACCTTCTTATGACAATTTTATTTATTTTTTACTTTAAATAATATCAATTATCCGTGCACTTCATTTGACTACTTTTAAATAAAATCTTAAAAATTATGACAATTAAAGAATTAATACTTTCCGTAATATAAATTTTATCTAATAAATTAAGAAAATTGGTAATACACATATTACGTCCATAATTAAAGGAGATTAAAAAAAATTATGATAATTTTTCCAATTCAAATATTATTATGCTTGTGAATTACGTCCATATAATTATGTAAATTATTACACATATAAAATTATGCCAATGGTTATTTTTGAATAAAATCTTAATAATTATGATAATTAAGAAATTAATTCACACATTATACTTTTATTAATCTAATTTTTATATTTTATGTAATATGGATTTTATCTAATCAATTAAGGAAATTTATCGTACACATATTACGGACATAATTAAAGGAATTGAAATTAAGCATACAAATATTACAGACATAATTAAAGTAAATTAAACATACACATATGTTTTCAAAAAAAAAAAACATACACATATTATTTTCATAACAAAATGGACATCATAATTAGCACAATATTAATTAAGAATAATTTATACTCCTTAATTGCCATATAGTAATCATAATAAAATGACCTCATTTTTATTGGAATTAATGATAAATTTTCAAACATCATTATCTTACTCTAAGAACTCTAACTATAACACCTACATTAAAAAAAAAAAAACCAAATTAATTACACAAATAAAACCCTAAGGATATTATAAAGTCTACCCTAAAGAGCCAAATTAAGTTTGACATGTTTAGCTAGAATTATAGCTCTTAATACATTATACAGCCGAACTGTTAGACAAAAGTACACAACAAATAAAACATGCCCATAAATCAAACATAACATTCATGAAATAAGGTTAATCTATCCATAAATCAAACATAACATTCATGAAATAAGGTTAATCTATACATAAATCAAACATAACATTCATGAAATAAGGTTAATCTATACACTTAAAAGAAAGCAGAGCTAATCTATACATACATGCTTTAGAAATATCTTATAATAAAGTCCTGGATAATTTACTCCAGTAATTCTGAAATAGAGCACTAAAAAGCTATAATATTGGATAATTTACTTCATTAGTGATGTAAAATAAGTATAAAAATTTACAATAACAACATATAATATACTACAAATATCGTCTACAAAAAGGTTTTCGATAATGTGTAATTCAAAACAGTTATGTTATGTTTTCTTTTTATACAAAGATAACAAAATTGCTATATATCTACATAGAAAATATATCATTCATACAAATAATTTCTATAACTAAGTTGCTAGACAACGAGATAATTAGCCTAATTAATACAAATCATAAACATTGATATATAAAATGTCTAAAGTTTCAGGACTGGATGCATATATATACATGTTGGCTATTAATTGGACAATTATTTGCTCGAATTCAACCAATGATAACATCATAAAACATAATCGATCAAACTCAATTCTTCAATTGCACTATATAATATTCGATTTTACAATTTACATAATTGTATATCAATCTAAATATTCTTAGCATATTATAGTAAATATATTCCGTGCAACGCACGGGCAAAAATACTAGTAATTATTAAACAAAATTATAGTTATTATACCATGCAATTCAATTATGGTTCAAAATATTTTAATCTTGCGTATTTTTAATATATATATATATATATATATATATATATATATATATATATATATATATATATATATATATATATATATATATATATATATATATATATAGGATCGCGTTCTGGTGCGTACTGGCCGCCTATGAGAGAACTGCGGACGAATCACAGTGCGTCACGTGTCCAGAATGTAGTTGCATATAACGTTATAACTAGGTGCACATAATGTTATAACTAGGTGCACATAGGTGCACCCAAGTGCATAAATGCTAACAAGATAAATTACTTGCACCTGCAAGTGAAAATAGGTGCACACGTGCAAGTAAAATGTATTACAAGTGCAAGTAAATTGTACAATGAGCATCAATACTAAATGCACCTAATGTTAAACTAGGTGCACATAATGTTATAACTAGGTGCACATAGGTTGCACCAGGTGCATGAATGTTAACAAAGTAAATTACTTGCACAAGTGCAAGTAAAATGTATTGCAGATGCAAGTAAAATGTATTACAGGTGCAAGCGAATTGTACACTGAGCATCAATACTAAGTGCACCTAATGTTATAACTAGGTGCACCTAGGTTGCACCAGGTGCATAAATATTAACAAGGTAAATTACTTGCATTTGTAAGTGAAAATATTTGCGAAAATAGATGCATGAATATTAACAAGTTAAATTACTTTTACTTGTAAGTGAAAATATGTGCGAAAATAAGTGCACTTAGCTTGTAAGTGAAACTAGGTGCACTTATAAGTGAAACTAGGTGCATTTGTAAGTGGAACTAGGTGCACCAAAGTTTCAGTTATTTACGAAAATGCCACTGCATCTTTTTTTTTTTTAAATTGCATCTGATTCGTTGATCTGGACACGTGGACGGCTGTGAAGCGTTCTCATTTCTTACTTGGGCGACAGTACGCTATAAATATATATATATATATATATATATATATATATATATATATATATATATATATATATNATATATATATATATATATATATATATATATATATATATATATATATATATATATATATTACTATATGGTGTATATTATAGACTTATAGTATTCAAAAAAATATTATTATATTATGTTAATGTACGTAATTAAATTCCTCTCATGATAATATTCATAAAAAAATTCCAACAATCAAATTACTATATGATGTATATTATAGTATTCCAAAAAAATATTACTATATTATGTTAATGTACGTAATTAAATTCCTCTCATGATGATATTCAAAAAAAATTCCAACAATAAAATTATTATATGATGTATATTATTGTATTCAAAAAAAAATATTACTATATTATGTTAATGTATGTAATTAAATTCCTCTCATGGTAATATACCATGCAATTCAATTATGTTTCAAAATATTTTAATCATGCGTATTTTTTTATTTTATATTCGTAAAGAATCAAATTACTATATGATGTATATTATAGTATTCAAAAAAATTATTATATTATGTTAATGTACATAATTAAATTCCTCCCATGATAATATTAAAAAAAAATCCAACAATCAAATCACTATATGATGTATATTAGAGTATTCAAAACAAATATTACTATATTATATTAACGTACGTAATTAAATTCCTCTAATGAAAATATTCAAAAAAAAAAAAATTCTAACAATCAAATAACTATATGATGTATATTATAGTATTCCAAAAAAATATTACAATATTATGTTAATGTACGTAATTAAATTCCTCTCATGATAATATTCAAAAAAAAATTCCAACAGTCAAATTACTATATGATGTATATTATAGTATTCCAAAAAAGTATTACTATATTATGTTAATGTACGTAATTAAATTCCTCTCATGATAATATTCAAAAGAAAATTCCAACAATCAAATTACAATATGATGTATATTATAGTATTCCAACAAAAATATTACTATATTATGTTAATGTACGTAATTAAATTTCTCTCATGATAATATTCAAAAAAAATTCTAACAATCAAATTACTATATGATCAATGTATATTATAGTATTCCAAAAAAAAATATTACTATATTATGTTAATGTACGTAATTAAATGCTATTCAATTATACGGTTCCGTGTTTGTAGGCTATATATGTATTTATATATTTATTAATTTATTTATTTAAAAATCTGAAATCAGTCAACATAATATTACAATACTTAACAAAATTATTTATGTACATATATTAACAAATATATATATATATATATATATATATATATATATATATATATATATATATATATATATAACTCTCGGATTCTAACCGCTTTTGGGTAACTAGAAATTCTTGTATTTGTTCTCAAAAAAAGAAATTCTTGTATTTCAAAAAAAAAAGGAGATGAAATTCATTTATTTCTATAATTGATAATTATGGGTTTCTTATCATCATATTTTGGTTATTTATTTATTATATTATTTTAATTAGATTTCATTGTACATTAAATTTATACAAATATTTTAATTTATAATCTCATTACGGATATAATTACCATTCTTGGTTTATGTATTACATCAGCCTTTATTGCTTTCCTAGATACCTGCACCAATTGTCAACTCCATGCACCTGTAATACGTTTGTTATGTTTTATTAAAAACCGTGAAATGCAAAAAGCAAATGCAACCATCAATTAGGGACGAACGGAGTAAAATTTTAGTAATATATTGTAATTTTATTAATGGAAAAGAAGGAAAATGATAAAATTTCTGGAATACTATTTTTTCTATATGAAACTAGAAATACGAATAAGATTACTCTCACAGTGGACCAGTTTAATGAATTCATAAAATTTGGGAGAAGATTACTCTCAGAGTTGACCAGTTTAAGTACTTAGTAAAAGCCATACCTTGAAAGAGGGAAAGAACGAATATCAAGAGTGTCGGAATCTTTAATTCACTGCAGAAGCTTTAACGTTAGAGGCCGGGGCAGACATTTTCCTAAACGTTAGCTTGTGTTATTGTAGCAGAGAAAATAAACAGACATGACTATCACCATTGATGAATCAAGCAGAAACACAATGAGGCTTGAGGTTATGTCATACTATTTTTCTTTTTTCTTTTTTCCTTGTGTTGAAAATGTGGTTTTTTTTGTTTTTTTCTTGGTGAAATGAAAAGAATTCTTTATTTCAGGGGAAACTGAGTGCAACAATAGTATGTTGGATTCTTGGACTTGGATCTCTCCTATCTTGGAATACCATGTTGACAATAGGAGATTACTATTATGAAGTGTTTCCTGTGAGAATCCTTTGTCTCATATGATTGTATTGAATCTGTTTTATGGTTTTTAATGAGAGCTGAGAATTATGTTTGTTGTCTTTGTTTTCCCCTCAAGAAATACCATCCTTCAAGGGTGCTTACCCTTGTCTATGAACCATTTGCAATTGGAACAATGGCAATTCTTGCATACAAAGATGAAAAGCTCAATACAAGAAACCGAAACTTAGTCGGATATATACTATATTTCTTGGGCACATTAGCTCTCCTACTGGTATATTTTGCTTGCCCTTTTTACTCTCGACATCAGTTTTGTAAGTAATTTATCCAAACTGATTCGATTCCCATTGTTGGTAGTTGGATTTAGGCACATCAGGGAAGGGTGGACTCGAAAATTACATAGGAATTTGTGTTATTGTTGCATCTTTTGGAGTTGGAGATGCCTATGCTCAAGGTGGAATGGTTGGAGACCTGTCTTTCATGTGTCCTGAATTCATGCAAGTATGTTTTCAGATTCAATCTTCTTGAATTTGTACATTTTCTTTTTAGAGGCAGAGTGCTTTTATCTGTCATCACTACATTTTCAAGAGGCAGGGTACGGTGCTAGACTTGCCCTTTCAAGCCTCCTTCCAAAATCCTCCTAACTACTTGGGGCTGGACTTTTATCCGTCATCACATTATCGAGAGGCAGGATACTGAACTTAGCCTTTCAGGGCTCTGCCAAACAATCTTCACATTTTGGAGAGGCAAAAGAGTTGAACTAGGCTCTTTAGGCCCTACCTAACAATCCCCACATTTTCGAGAGACAGGGTATTACTTGACCCTTCAACTCTTTGCCCAACAGTCCATTAACCACCTGGAGCTGGACTTGGCCCTTCACGACCTCCACCTAATTTAACAAAATATTTCATTTCACATACAGTCGAAGAGCTTTAATCTTTGTCAACTTAAATGCAGTCATACATAGCTGGTTCAGGTGCTTCAGGGGCACTGACTTCTGTGTTGAGATTAGTGACAAAAGCAGCTTTTGAGCACTCCAGCAATGGTCTCAGGAAAGGAGTTAGTATGTGCTTCTTTTCAACTTTACAAATCCAAAACATACTAAGCTATTATTAGTCTTTTGTAAAGTATTTTAGTTTTGGCTTTTAATTTGCAGTCTTGTTTCTGGCAATCTCCGCTTTCATTGAATTCCTATGTATTATTCTTTATGCAATCGTCTTCCCCAAATTTCCAATCGTCAAATACTATCGCTCAAAGGCAGCTTCAGAGGGATCAAAAACTGTTTTAGCAGATTTAGCTGCAGCGGGCATCACAACGCCAACTGAAATTGTACAGAAACTAAAATTTCCTCTTTATCCAACAACCTTAAACTTATAGCTAGTTGTTTTTATTTTTTAATGTATATTCTTGTGTACACAGGGTGATGATGCAAATAACCAGGTGGGGAGGCTGAGCCAGAAGGAGTTGTTCATAAAAAACATTGATTATGTTTTGCACCTCTACCTCATATATGTTTTAACCTTATCAATTTTCCCTGGATTTTTATACGAAAATACTGGAACCCACAACCTTGGCTCATGGTAATCATTGTATTTCTTCATTCTCTTTTGAATCCATATAAGAGTTATACCCTAGTTTTTACTCTTGGGACTCAAACCTATGACTTGCCTCTGATACCACACTATAGCTCGTAGTGAAGTGCAATTTTATTTTCTTATACCGCCACCTTTTCGAGAGGCAAAGTGCTAGACTTGGTCTTTCACCGCCCTACGCCCAACAATCTCTAGCCACCAATGGTTGGACTTGGCCCTCCACCCAACACTAAGTCCCACCTTCATAGATAAAATTGATTGCATCCTAAATTCAACTCTTCTGACAGCAATGTACAATATCAAAATACTCATTGCAGGTATGCTGTTGTTCTGATAGCAATGTACAATGTCTTGGATCTTGTAGCAAGATACATTCCCCTTATCAAGAAAATTGAGTTGAAATCTAGGAAGGGGCTGATGGTAGCAATATTATCCCGTTTCTTGCTGATCCCGTGTTTCTATTTCACTGCTAAATACGGCAATCAAGGATGGATGATCATGCTCGTATCTTTCCTCGGACTGACAAATGGTTATTTCACAGTTTGTGTCTTCACTGCTGCTCCTAAAGGTTACAAGGTAGGTTTTTCTGAATCTTGATAGATAGTGTTAATGGCAATCATTCAATTGTGTTTAACATAAAACTAACTTAATTATGTTCTTGTTCATAGGGACCAGAGGCAAATGCGTTGGGTAACATTCTAGTGCTATGTCTTCTTGTTGGCATATTTTCTGGTGTGGCTCTTGGCTGGTTGTGGCTAATTGGTAATAGTGATTTTTGAGGAAAAGTCAATTATACATGTTTAATTTACAATTAATATTGTATGCCTCCGCAGAGGTTAGAACAATGGACTGCCATGATGATTACAGACTTTCAAAGCAGACGTTTCAATATCGTAGAAGGTGATGAAATGATCTAAATTGTTGAAAATTACATGGGAGATATTGTTAGGGTTGCATGCGAAGTCTTTAAAACAAATTTTCCAGACCAATTAGCAGAATTAATTGCTCAAGGGAGCAATATACATAATTTTGCTTATTTGATACACATAATTATCACAGGCAGAGATGCCAACATGGATTAACAATTAGACAAGCAAAAGCTATATGAGACACTAGAAACAAATTCAACTATTTGATTGGAATCATGAAATAGAATTCCTCCAAAACTTTTATGCTTTAGCAAGTATCTTAGGAAATTATTTTTCTCCAAATTAGAGACTTTTTATAAAGTTACCCGGACCTTTGGTAAAGAATTCCATGAATCATGGAAATTGGTACAAGCCAATGATATTTTTGACAATATAGGAATAATAATTAAACACATTATTAGTGAATTAAAGAAAAAATGTACTTACATTCGAATTCAAAAAGAATTGAAACAATATAATGAAGTTTTTTGCAAATAAATTGACACTCCTCAACAGTACGGAAAACATCGTGATGATGGGTACCCAAGAAAAAAATTAAACAAAAGAAAAATTATTTAAGAAAATCAAGTGCAAGAAAACCTTATAACCTAAATAAGGCAAGGCATGTTAGGAAATATAATCCTAACAAAACATACAAGAAAACTGTTACTTGTTTTGCCCATAATAAACCTGGACATCCATCTTCTGTTTGCCCAAACAAACATAATTTCTTTACTATGGAATCAAATTTAGTTTCCACAACAAATGAAGATTTGGTAGATATAACATCTGATATTTCTAGTGAATCAGACATTTAAAGTATTTGTACGTTCCATAGATAAGTTTCACTATCACTTATTTTACTAATATGTTATATAAATATTTTTGGAAATAAAAAAGTATATTTTTACAATGAACAATATATTTCAAAAAGATTTATTAAAATTAACCATTCAAACTCAAAATATTAAAAGTAAAGAATTAAAAAATTATAAATAAAAATTCATATAATACTCAATCATCATCATCAACTTCCTCATCTTCAGTTGTTGGAATCTCATCATCATCATTAATAAAAACATCTCCATCACTATTAGTTTCATCTTCTTCGATACTCATGGTATTAATATTTGATGAGCTTACTTCAACAGTTGTAGCATCCAAATCGGGCCTATGCAATACTGTAACATTATTATCATCCTCCAAATTAGAACCTTGAATGGTAAAGCCAAAATTTTCATTTTCTTGACATGGTTCATCTTCTACAACATCATCAGGGAGATCATAGAAATCACGGGACTTGGTCTTGACAACAACATGCCAATTAGGCTCCTTAATATCACTTACATAGTAAACCTGCTCAGCTTGGGAAGCTAAAACATATGGTTCATCAGTTTGTAACTTCCGTGTAATATTGACCATAGGAAACCCAAATTTGTCAACTTTGAATCGCGTTTTATGATAAACATCCCACCAATCGGCCTTAAATAAAATAACATTATTTCCTCCCTGATAATTTAACTGTATGATATCTGTTAATACACCAAAATAATCCAAGTTACCTGTATCTGCATCACCTTTTACAAGAATTCCACTATTTTATGATTTTAGTTGCAAATCCCTGTCTTTTGTATTAAACTTCCGGCCGTTGACAAGTATGCTTTTGTATCGATAAATACGCCTGTCTGGCCCATAAGCTAAATGCAACAATTGATCAGTGGCTATTTCACTTCCTTCATTATGTAATTCATTGACCTATCATGAAGAATAGTTAATATTAAATTAAGTCCGTAAAAATTAAAAAGTTATATGTACAAATAGATTTTTATTACTCACATATTTTTTGAACCACAAATAAAATTCGGTTTTGTGTCTTTTTTTGACATTTCTCGGATCATCACTCATTAGTATTTTTTTATGCATGCTTTACATGTATAATAAAAAAAAATAGTAACCAGTAATATGATATATATATATATATATATATATATATATATAAATATAATGACTATTTAGAAGTTAAGGAAACTTACTTGGCAAACTCTGTAACTTCTTCACAATTTTCTAGTACATACATTCTTGCTTCGGCCCATTTAGTTAAAGTCAACTCAGCATATTTTTTTCCAAACAAAGGCTTACTAGCTTGTGAAAAAACTTGTAACCCAGAGTGAGAGGAGGCCGCATCACTTCCCTCATAATTTCTCCCAACACGATTCAATGTAGTTTTAGATCCATGCAAATATCTAGAACAAAAATGCATGCATTCTTGTACAATATAAGCCTCAGCAATTGATCCTTCTGGTCGTGCTTTGTTTCTCACATATGATTTCAGTGTACGCAAATATCGCTCTATTGGATACATCCATCGAAATTGTACTGGCCCACCAAGTTTATTTATTTTTTTAGTTGTGGTTCGTGTGTCTTCAATTTTATTTTTTATTTATTTTTTTTAGTTGTGGTTTTAACATTACAATATTTTAATTTTTAGTATGATACACTGCTTTTTATGTTGTTAATATTTTTTGCCATGACATTTATTTTTATTGTACGATAATTATAATATAATAAAATTGTACTGAAAATTGAAGGTTTTACAGTGTTCATATATTTTAATTATATGGTTGCTAAATGCCTAGATCACATTGCATAAACTGTTTTGGTATGGAATATATATTTTTTATTTATTAATCTATGCATATTAATCTTTATTCATTAATAACTCAATTTTTATTTATGTATGTGTAGAATGGTCAATTTTAAAAGATTGATATCATTAACAAGTTCAACTGATAAACATAATTCTCATGTGGTGGACAAGCCTCAAAATAATGAGGTTTCTAATCAACAACTCTCCAGGATAGTTGAAACATCAAACATTGCACCAAGATTAGAAGAACACGTTAGTGGTTGCGCAGGTGATGTGATTTTTTAAAAAACTTTTTTGAGTTTAAAATTTAATATTCTTTTTTATATATAATATTGTATACTTATATATTGTTTTTTTTATTGTATTGTAGGAAACGAAAATATTAAAAAGCGTGGTCGAGTAGGGCGAGCAATCAATACAGGACTTGCAAAGAAAAAAGTTAGAGGTGAAGAAATCTGTATTTTATTTCCTCCACCATACCATAAGGTTTGTGGTAAAGATGCTAGTTTGTTTAAAGCTGAAGTCACTATGTGCATTCGACAATTTGCGCCACTTCGAGTCTCTAGTTGGAAAGAGATTCCTAACAAGGATATTAATACAATGTGGATATTTTTAAAGGTAAGACTGAAACTTTAAATAATTTCAATATTATATTAGGTTTGGAATAAGAAGTTAGAATAAAATTGGAATTACTTGTTCAAATTAATGAATTTATATACTTTTATATTGCAGGACAAATTTAATTTGTCAAATGATGTGCAACACCATGCTATGAAACAAGTACAACTACAATATAAAAACAGACATTATCATTTACGCCAGAGCTATCTAAAATGCAAAGACTGTCCAAATGATGTCAATGAAGATGATTGGAGATGGCTAATTGAAAAAACATGGGAGACTCAAAAGTTTAAGGTAATTTTAATATATAATTATTTTATATTATAATTTTAATTGGTAGTTATTGTTACCCCAATTTGTGGTTTTTATGTCTCTTAATTCTCTTCTACTTTATTTTTAATTACTAATAACTTTTTTTTTATATATAGGACCAAAGCGAAAGAAACAAAAATAATAGAGAAAATCAAGAGATCAAATCAGTTAGTGGTACAAAGTCTATTGTACAAATTGCATATGAGATGGTAAAGTAAATTTTGTTTAATAAAAATTGAATTCATATTAGTTTATTCACAAAATTTGCACTTAATTATTTCTTTTTGTTATCTTTATTCTCTATTTTACAGAAAGACAAAGATTCTAATGAATGGCCAAATGCTGTTGAAGTTTGGAAGGCATCAAGAACAAAATCTGATCTAATGGAACTTGGTCTGTTCCAAATAGAGAGGAAATCATTGTATGAAAATTAGAGTCATATAAATGTTGTGACCTTTCTTAAATGAATTTAGTCAATTATTAATATTTATTTTAATTGTAGAATAAACTTCAAGAAGAGGGAGAGAAGAATAAAGAAAAGATTTCAGCTGCACCTCTACCACTTGTTGAACATTTTAGTTTGGTATTAAAAAGAAAGTCAAGCTATGCACGTGGTTTAGGTCTTGAGGGGATAACTTCAAAGGTCCAAGAAAAAATTCTTCTTTAAGCAGAAATAGAAGTTTCGAAGAAGCGTGAAAAGAATTTAGAAGAAAAAGTTGCAAAATTTAAAGAAATAGCACAAGCTGCTTTAGATAAACAAGCTGCTGAAATCAAGTAAATTTTTGCTCACTTAGCAAGCAATCAAGGGCTTCAAAATATGCTAAGCAATGCATCTCCATCAACTACCTCCAATGAAGAATAATCAAGACATTTTATTTTAAAAAGTTTTTATTTGGATTCTATTGTATTTCTTAAAACATATATTTTTTAGACAATGAAGTCTTTTTATATATATTTTTTAATTTGATGAGTAATATTTATTGAATGAATTATTTTATTCTAAATAATAATTAAATTAAAACATTTTAATTATGAAAACATTTTAAAATAAATAATTTTATATTTTGTGTGCATTACGCTAATATTATTTGAAGAAAAAAATTGTGACCAAGTACTGATCACTTATAAAAACATTAAGATTGACAATTGTGACACTATTTCAACTTATTTTAGTGACACATTTTCACCACTACTTTTCAGTATTTTAGTATCAAATATGTTGCCACTATTTTTAAACATATCAGTGACGAAGATGATGGCTACAAGAAATTGAATTATTGTACGACTTTAGTTAACGCTAATAATTGTTTTAGGGTTAACTTCTTTTGTCACAAATAAATACAATATTGGTTACCATGATTGTTGTAACAAAAAGTAATTATTTGTTACCACTTTTTAGGTCACTGATAATCATTTTTTGCGTCTAGAACATTTCTCACAAATAAGTACAACTACTGTGACTAAAGTGTTGTCACAATAAAATAATTAATTACAACGATTTTAGTTGTCACTAGATCAATGTTTTGTAATAACATATTTGGTCACAAAATGTACTTTTATTGTGACCACTATTGTTATCACTCAAATACTACTTTTAGTGTACGTAAGCATTGTCACAAAAGGCTTGACTAATTGTGACAATTTCTCAAAAGTCGTCACTACTACAATAGTGACGGAGGATATAGTGACGACGGGTGACGATTTCAAAAATTGGTCACTAATTTAAATAGTGACCAAAATCGATACTTTTGGAGACAACTTCTATTGTCACTAAATGTGAAATTTCTTGTAGTGAACAAGCCAAATATAATTTTGACAATATAGGAATAATAATTCAACACATTATTAGTGAAAAAAATGTACTTAATTACATTCAAATCCAAAAAGAATTGAAACAAAAGAATGTAGGTTTTTGCAAAAAAATTGACACTCCTCAACAGTATGGAAAACATCTTGATGATGGGTACCCAAGAAAACAAATTAAACAAAAGAATAATTATGTCAAGAAAAATTATTTAAGAAAATCAAGGGAAAGAAAACCTTACCTAAATAAGGCAAGGCATGTTAGGAAATTTAATCCTAACAAAACATACATGAAAACAATTACTTGTTTTGCTTGTAATAAACCTGGACATCTATCTTTTGTTTGCCCAAACAAACATAATTTCTTTACCAGGGAATCAAATTTAGTTTCCACAATAAATAAAGATTTAGTAGAAATAACATCTAATATTTCTAGTGAATCAGACATTTGGAGTATTTGTTCCTTAGAAGTAATGAAAATTGAAGAATTTGAAACTCAAGAAGATAATTTTCCAAATAATGGAATTCTTTCGGAAAAATTAAATAATTTCAATCTTTTCTAAAATGGAAAATTGCATACACAATTAGAAATTCAAATCAGGCAGTGACAATATTATGTGTCACAAATGTAATTGGTATCCAACTTTTAATAAAAGGTGGAAGTGCCAATTATGTAAGAAACAAATTTGCTCAAATTGCAATAAAAAACATTCTGAGATAGAAATACCAAATTCATAAAAAATTAACGTAATAAAAAATTGTGAAAATAAAACTGATCATTTAGAAATTAGAGTAATCAATTTAGAAAAAAGGGATGGATATGCCGCAAATTATATCGTGGACCGACCGTGGTCCACAATAGATTGTGGACCGCACATCAAAACGACGTCGTTTTGATTAATGAAAACAAACGGATGAATTCGCGCCACTCACTTTCAGTTCATATACACTGCAGTTACATTTCAACACAACTGCAGTTACATTTCAACACAACTACAGTTACATTTTGATATAACTACAGTTTCATTTGATAATATAAAAACACAAATGTGAAACTGTTATTCAGTATCAGTTCATATACACTGCAGTTACATTTCAGCACAACTACAGTTACATTTCGATATAACTACAGTTTCATTCGATAATATCAAAACAAATGTAAGGCAATATCATTTAAGATGAACTGTAGTGTCAATTACGGAGCTCCGTCTCCCACTTACTGAAACGACGTTGTTTTTGGACCACGGTCTATGATATAAACGACGAAATCACGGAATTTCCAACCACCCAAAAGTGGTCGGAAATACCATAGCGGTGGTCGGAATTTCCGACCACAATCAGGAGGGGTCGGAATGAAACGACCACCACCAAATTGGGTGGTCTGGCGTTTCCGACCACTAGTGGTCGGAAATTCCAACAATTGGGAAAAAAATTTATATTAAATTTAAAAAATTTTATATTTTACTGCTCTAATAATTTAATGCAGATTATCTACCCTGCAATAGTAATTTTGAAACAAATAATACTTTAATAACAATGTAACATCACTAAAAAAACAATTTTAATTGCATTTAAAGATTATCAAACTTCACATCTCCAAAAGTAGTAGCTATTTAGGTTTCAAAAAGTAGTAACCACTTTACAATTCCAAATATTTCTACATGTATATTGACAAATAGCGTCACAAGTTCTAACAAGTACTTAGTCAAAAATTGAACTGAGATTATGATGGAGATTGTGTATCATCATTCATGCTAAGATTATCCAACCCAACATCACTACTTTGACTACTATCGGCTGTAGGAACAACAGATTCTGGATTCCACTTACATGGTTCCTGTGAAAGTTTAAAAAAATGTAATTAGTAAACTTAAGTAAGAATTCTTGTCCCAATTGCAGTTTTATGTTGCCTGTCCTCCCCTAGCTGGGGCGATCAGAAACCTGGAGTGTATGGACTGGATGGTCTATAGAAGCTTCTCCTGTCATTCCACGCTCATCAGAGTACCAAAGACTATAATCCCCTGAAATCAGGGCTGGTCTTGAGCAAGTGCGGGTTGGGTACATTGCATATATATATATATATATATATTCCTTTTTAATAAATAGTGTTATTTACTTCTGCAATTTTGTACATTGCACACAAGCAACATAGGGGCTATTTTTTATTGTTGAAAATTTTCTAATCGTATTTCAATGTTATTTGATATTATTATATTTTTAGTATTATTAAATTTAAATTTTAGTATTTCATGTATGAGCCTTTTTTTAATTTCGTTCTAGGGTCTAAAATGTTTGGACGGTGTGGAACAGTGGAGGCTGTACTCCACTGTACTGGTCTAGTAGTTCAAATACTGGCATTCCCTATGTTCCTAACAATGCTGCTTAATAGGCTCATGTTTTTTCATCCAACTCTCAATTTCCTCACAAAAACGTTAATTCCTTTCTAAATAATCATCCTGAATTAGAAGAAAACATAAACAAAAATTGATTGCAGATATATAGAAACTAATTAAATATAATTTCATCATCTAGCAGCATATATATGCATTTAAACCTTATTTAAAATTTCCAAATTGGTAACCTGAGTTCAACACATGGAGCTCTATCTTGGTTGTAGGCTGATTGCATTCAATCCTTCCTTCCAATTCACACTAATTTAGAATTCATTATTATCTCTTTCTCCACGTACTACTGGCATGACAAAACCTGATGAGTTTAGGATAGTTTTTAAATTTTTTGTCCCAACTATTTTTTAGCACGACCAAGAATGTGTTGGCATGAAAGGGCTAAACAGTCTTGATTTTTTCTTTTTTAACATGTACTAAGGCTAAAACAACAATTAAGTAATTAAATTTATTTTTAAAAAGAAGAATAAAAAATCCATATAACCCCTAAAAATCCATATAACAATAACAATATAATTTCACACACAATGCAATAGCCGAAAAACTTGCTCACTTCTTTCTTTGGCTTCAAACCGAATTAAGTTGGCGGCGCGCCACTCTCTCTTTCTTCATTTCTTAATACAATCTTTTATTAAACTTACTTTCTAATTCAAATCATAGCATACAATCACCTAAAAGGGTGACTATGGGGTGAAATTAAACAAAATTCGATTGGTGGTAAAATGAGAAAATTTGAATTTGAATAAATTGAATAAAATTAGAAATGAGACTTATGAAAATACGAAAATTTATAAAAATTTCATACATAACGGGTCCTTAATAGTCAACCCGTTAACGTTAAGTCTAATACTGCTTTTGATCGATTTGTGTAAAATGGGAAAAATTGAATTGAACTAAATGCAGTGGTCATCCATAACTGCACTCCTGCTCGTTGATGAAGCGGTACGTGCTTCTTAATAAGTGCGTTGTGCTCTGCATAACCAGTTCACCTGCTCTATGCTACGCTCTTGACAATTACCATATGACAGCCTTAGCTGCCTTTAACGGGTCTGGTCGAGCCAGGTCTAGTACCATGCCCAATTATCTTGTCATAGGATAATTGCATTGGGCAGGATGCACCTGACCCAGAGAGCGGCCCCGGAAAACCCAAGGGCCACATAACAACCACTTAAGCTCCTCATTACTATGTATCATTACCTGAGTAAAGGGACGTTGTAAACTAGTATAAATAGTAGACCCTGTAGTAGGCAGGAGGACACAATATATTTTGTACTTTAATCATAGCAACAATAAGATTACTTTCCAAAGATATGTCTGTAACTTATTTACCGTCAATAACCATCAAATCATACATAAAAAAGAATCCAGATTAGCCCACTATTATCATTTAGGGAGTAGTTCTCGTATGAAGTAATTGATGGAGATTCCATTCTTGTAGAGAAGACCTCGGAGACGTAGAGGGAGCGAGGAACTGAGGAAATATGGTGGAAAATTAATTTTTAACTAGTATCAAAACTTACTAGTTTTATTTTGAGGGCCTTAGCTTGAGTTGTACAAAAGATACTAATAAATGAAGCAATAAATATTATACTAATCTAATATATATATATATATATATATATATATATATATATACACACACACACTAGTAAGAGCCAATCAAGTTAGGCCTATAATGAGAACTAAAAAATGTCTGTCAAATTATATGATAAAATGAATTGTTAATATTATTTTGATTTTAGTATTTTTATGATTTTCCTTCATTACCCTCTATTATATTATTTTTCTTCCCTTAAATAACCCACATTCCGTTAGTATTAAACTTTAGTAACAGAATATAATAGTCTGTTAATTTTTAACTTACCCATTAATTTCTATAAGAAAGGTCTTAGTTGGAACCCATACCAATTAGAGTTGGCATTATTATTAACATATACTATGAATATGTTAAAGTATATTATTGAAAAGTAAGTACCACTCTATTATTCTTATTAAATTAAACAAATTATATTAGTAGCTACAAAAAAAATACATATCCATTTCTTTAATTTAGAATTCGATCTATACAATGCCTTTATTAAAAAAATTATTCATTATCGAAAAATTTAAAAAGAGACCTAATTTCATTAGTTATATTATCTTTATTTTCTACAATGTAAAGATTCATTACCTTCAAATTCATTAATTATTAATTAATTATATTCACTACATTGCTCATTGTTTTCTTTTACACTAATGTTACATATTTATTTACGAATTATTCTATTACAAACATGGAATTTAAAAAAATAACAGTTTGAAACCAATCATATTAACTTCTTGGTGAAGATTTGTTGACAAAGAAGACATTCAAATAACCCAATAAATTGAAGCGTGAAAACTATCTCGTAATATCTTTGGACTATATCACAATTGTTCACTTTAAAGGTAAACCGTATTGCTTTATTAATATGATATAAAGAGAGAGAGAGGGGCACTTTAATTTTTTTAAAGAATAGATTGCCGCACAACCGCACGGGAATCCTTCCACGCATGCACCTGAACCATTCCCTGTATATATATAAAATGAGGATGATAAGTATTGATAAAAATATTTGAGCTTTTTGAGAATTCAAATATTGCATAAAACAAATCCTGTACATACATTCACTAATGAGGCAATCATTGAATTTTGTAAGAAAGAAAGAATATTATAATTTTTTGAGTATTACTGACTCTGCTATAATGCAGTATCTGTTTATAACTATTTTTTCAACCTTCCATATGGGAGTGTAACTTGGTGTCACTAGACCACAAAGTTTTGGTAGAAAAAATATTATATAATCACCATTGAATTGAGAAAAATATTATGTAAAAATGTAAACACGGTTTATATTAAGATGGCCAATTTTAAAACTTTCATAAAATATATAGGCATAGATAATGTTGGATGTTTATATAGTAATGGAGATTAATGGTTCAGATGTCTACCATGAAAGCTTAAATGATGTTTTGGAGTTGTGGAGTAATAAATATTATTTAGTTTGGTAGAGATGGTTTTGGGATGTTCGAGAGATCTCGAGAGATGTTCGAGAGATCGCGAGAGATGCATCGAGAGGTCAGTTCGCACGAGAGATTGGTTCGCGAAAACCGATGTCTCGCAGGTTCGCGTGGAAACAATGTCTCGAAGGCAATCTGCGTACTGCATTTTATCTCTCGAATATAATGGTGTTGTATCTCTCGAAGGTGATGTCTAGCTAAGCAAAAATACATGCATGGAAATTGGGTTATGTCTTCATCAAAGGTGATGCACCTTTTACTGCCCTTTTTGGTTAATATATTACGTGGCATTTTTGCATGGATAAAATGCATTAAAGTCATTAATATATATTGCTTGTTATTTTTAAGTAAGATTATTGTTACGTAAGAGCCTTTTACCTCTCGAATTAGGTAGTGAGATTATTACTGTGCTGACTTCACTTTGATTATTTCATAATGGCATGTACTCATGCTTTGAAATATTAAAGTAATTATATAATTGTTTGAATTATATTTTCATGCATACTAAGATAATCCTACATACACTAATCCAAAATCAGATATATATTTCATATATATCTTTGGAAGTTGGTTTTAAAACTGGTATAAACTTCCAGTAACTGTTCCTAACAGTTAGAATTTATCTCTATAAATTCTAGGAGTGTCATCTGATCAAACACGCAATTATTTTGCATGATATCTTGATATATCACAGTACAATAACTCTCCAGTAAGTTCTTATCAAAGCAACTTAAGAACTTTGTTTCCATCTTCTTGTATCCCATAAGATTTAATCTTGATACCTCGTTGCTTTCATAGAGGAAAGATTAAAAGTTTATAGGAAAGTGATATCACGCCTGAAGATCTCATTTCCTCTCCTGTTTTCTCCTCTTACCCGAAATTTCTCCAACAATCTATAAGCTTTTAATTCCGTTTCTGAGGAATGATGAATTCTGGGTACCTTGACTTTGCTGTCAACATCCCAAAGTTGGAGCACTTTGAAGGCGTGGGCTTTCGCAGATGGCAAAAGAAGATGAAGTTCCTCCTTGCGGCCCTGAACGTGGCATATGTGTTGAGCACCCCGAAACCAGTGGAGCAAGAGGATGAGACGCTTGAAGCTACCCGTCGCCGGCTCAAGTGGGAAAATGATGATCTCGCCTGCCGTGGCCATATTCTGAACGGTATGTCTTGAAACCCTCTTTGATATTTATCAATATGAGGAATCCTCTAAGGACCTGTGGGATGTGCTTGAGGCAAAATATATATATCTGAGGATGCCTCTAGCAAGAAATTCCTGGTCAGTGAATTCAATGAATTCAAAATGGTGGACAATCGTTCTGTCATGGAACAATTCCATGAGATTGTCAGAATCCTTGGACAGATAAGGCAACATGGCATGAATATGGATGACTCCATTGCCATTGCCAGTATCATAGACAAGTTGCCACCTTCATGGAAAAAGGTGCATCGTGCCTTGATGCAAAGGAAGGAAGAAATTACCATGGAGCAACTTGGTTCCCACCTGTATGTTGAGGAAGGGATCAGACAGAAGGAGAGTAAGAATAAAGGCGGTGCAAGAGTCACCGGGGCATCGGGTTCTACCATCAACCTTGTTGATGAAGGCAAACCAAATGGGAACCGCAAAGGGAAAGGGAAACCGGGAAAGGTCACCAAATCTTCTAAGTTTAAGAAGAATGGAAAAGGAAAAGGGAAGGAATCTGTTAAATGCTGGGTGTGCAACGGTCCACACTTTAAAAAAGACTGTGAAGTTTGGAAGAAAAGAAAGGCACAAATGGAAGGTAAATCTTCTGGTGATCATGGCCAAGTAAGTGGCCAATGGAAACAAGGTAAACTTATTAATCTTTTTTCTGATAGTATTGAAAATTTCATTGCTATGATATCTGAAATTTGTGTCATGCAGACTGATGACTCGTGGTGGGTTGACACTGGGGCAACCAGACATGTCTGAAAAGATATAAATCTTTATAAGACTTATAAGAGTCTTGAAAATGGTCAAAGCTTGTACATGGAAAATGATTCCATGGTGAAGGTGAAAGGGATTGGACAAGTTGAGTTGTTGCTCACTTGTGGAAAGAAATTGACACTCACAGATGTGTATCATGCCCCAGATGTTAGGAAAAATTTAGTTTCTGGCATTGTATTAAACAAGTGTGGTTTTAAGCTTGTATTTGAAGCAGACCGTTTTATTTTATCCAAGGCCGGTACGTTTGTAGGCCAAGGATTTCTATGTTGTAATATGTTTAAATTAAACATTAGTAAAGTTGATGGTTGTGTTTACACAGTGTGTTCATCATCTTTATGGCATTCACGGTTATGTCACGTAAATTATGTGCGTTTATTTGACATGGCTAAAGATGGATTAATTCCGTCATTGGAATTAACCAAAGAACCATGCACTGCATGCATGTTGAATAAAATAACTAGGAATTCTTTTCCTAGTATAAAAAGAGATTATTCAAATTTACTTGAATTAGTGCACAGTGACTTGTGTGATTTTCATAGCACCCCTTCACTGGGAAATAAAAAATATGTTGTCACCTTTATTGATGACTATTCAAGATATTGCTATGTGTACCTCCTGCATTCTAAGGATGAAGCCTTAGAAAAATTTAAAATATTTAAATTGGAGGTGGAATTGCAAACTAGTCAGTTCGTAAAAATTTTACGTACTGACAGGGGTGGTGAATATTATGACCTGGCATTTTTCCAATCTGTGGGTATCATTCATGAGACAACAGCACCCTACACACCACAACAAAATGGTGTAGTAGAAAGGAAAAATAGAGTACTCAAGGAAATGGTAAACTGCATGTTATCAGTTTCCAGTCTGAGTGAAGGATTCTGGGGAGAAGCCATGTTGACTGCATGTTATGTACTCAACAGAGTTCCAAATAAAAGAAATAGGGTAACACCCTATGAACTTTGGCACAACAGAAAACCCCATTTGAATTATTTGAAAATATGGGGATGTAGGGCCGTGGTACGGTTGCCCGATCCTAAACGAAAGGCTCTGGGAGAAAAGGGCATTGATTCTATTTTTATAGGATATGCAGTACACAGTAAAGCATACCGGTTCTATGTTATAGAACCAAATGACTTTGTTTCGGTTCATACCGTAATAGAGTCCCGGGATGCTATTTTTGATGAAAATAGATTCTCATCAATAAATAGAACTAAGGATTTAATTCCTAGTTTTAGTGGGTTCAAAGTTGATGATCAAATTCATGATCATGCAGTGTCAAAGGAACCTGAACTTAGAAAAAGTAAAAGAGCAAGAAAGATGAAAACATTTGGTCCAGATTTCCAAATGTATTTAATTGAAGGATCAAGGGAGTCTATAGAGACGAAAAATCTATATTTTAATATAGAAGATGATCCTAAGACTTTTGAGGAAGCTATAAATTCTCATGATGTTGCTTTCTGGAAAGAAGCAATTAATGATGAGATGGATTCCATAATGGGAAATAATACATGGATTTTAATTGATCCACCAAATGGTTGTAAACCCATAGGGTGCAAGTGGATTTTCAAAAAGAAAATGAAAGTTGATGGTTCAATTGACAAATTTAAGGCCAGGCTTGTCGCACAGGGCTTTAAACAAAAAGAAGGAGTTGACTTCTTTGACACTTATGCGCCAGTAGCAAGGATTGCTACTATTAGATTGTTAATTGCCATTTCGGCTATACACAATCTAGTAATTCATCAAATGGATGTGAAGACTGCATTCTTAAATGGTGAATTAGAGGAGGAGGTTTACATGAAGCAACCAGAAGGTTTCGTGGTTGCAGGACAAGAACATAAAGTTTGCAAATTAATTAAGTCACTTTATGACTTAAAACAGGCCCCTAAGCAATGGCATGATTGGTTTGATCAAGTAGTGCTGGCTAATGGGTACAAAATAAATCAGTCTGATAAATGCATCTACAGTAAATTTAATAACCAAAGACAAGGGGTTATTATTTGCTTGTATGTAGATGACCTATTAATTTTTGGAACTAGTCTGGAAAAGGTTAAGGAAACTAAAGAGTTTCTTAGTTCCAGTTTCTCCATGAAAGATTTGGGAGAAGCAGAAGTTATTCTTGGAATAAAAATAACTAAAGTACAGGATGGTGTTAGATTAACACAATCTCATTATATTGAGAAAGTGTTAAAAGATTTAATCACTTGACTGGTTCTCCAGTTTCTACTCCTATGGATCCTTCATTGAAATTAATTCCAAATGAAGGTGATCCGGTTTCACAGTTGGAGTATTCGAAAGTGATAGGATGCTTAATGTATGCAATCACAAGTACTCGTCCCGATATTGCATTTGCAGTAGGAAAGATGAGTAGATACACTAGCAATCCTAGTGCAATGCATTGGATGGCATTAAAAAGAATATTGAAATATCTTAATAAAACCATTAATTATGGTTTGGTATATTCAAAAGATATTTCCATCCTGGAAGGATATTCTGATGCTAGTTGGATATCAAATCAGGAAGATTATTCCTCAACTAGTGGATGGGTTTTTCTGCTTGGAGGAGGTGCAATTTCCTGGGCATCCAAAAAGCAAAGTGATGAGCACAAATGATGAGTGTAAAAAGGGTGTAATGTCGTTCCGCTGAGGATTGGTGTTATGGCACGTAACTGTGTGAATTACCAGGCACTAGAGTATATGAATTTATAGAATCCAAGCAACAAAGACTGAATGATGTGGAGTAAAAGAAAATAATTGATTAAGATGAAAACTATATGATAAAGGTATGGGCCAGATCAGGGGGATTGTAACCTTGATGTTCTAACAAACTCAGAATTAGGAAAAGAATGATTAACCAAGGGATTTATGGGCAATGCACAAAAGAATTCAACTCAGCTACTTTCGTAATCAATAAGTGAATTAGGCTGCAATTGCCCCACTGTCGTGATGCATCAATTATAACCTTAAGCACCTAAGCATTGTAAGCCCCCAAAATTACCCCTATTTTCATAGTAGGAAAATTAGGTTGAAATTGGTAAGGCTCGAGGTCTCCATCCAACTTTCGTTGTAATGAATCCCTCTCCCAGACTAGCAATTAATTGTGGCCATCAATCAATAACAAGTACAAAGAAATCCCCAATTCAACATAAACCCTAGGCAAAGATTCAATCCCTTTATGCAATTATCATAAACTGAACATCAAGATTAACAAAGAACCCCTAATCCAAACCCATAAACGAATTACTCCCACATGATGAGAGTAAACACAGCAAAGCAAGAATAAATAACCATAAACATCATAAGAAATAAAAGGGAAGAGAAACTTAACTAATAAATAACAAATCCAACTTCAATCCAAGATTCCAAGCATGAAATAAAATAATCTAATGTCAAACTAGTCTAAACTATGCTGGGGAAATATAAACTAAAATCTAGGGTTCAGAACTCTGTAAGGGAACATCCTCCAACTGTAGAGAATATGTAGAATATATAGGAGATAGATGGGCCTTGGCCCATTAGGCAACTTCTAATCCTTTTCCCATTTGTATTCTTGTTTCCTTTCTTCCTTATAATTCCCTTTTCTTCCAGAACTTGTCCAAAATGCTCCAAAATTCCTCCTTTGTAGTTCCTTGTAGATAATTCAACACTTGGACAATATAACGCACAAACAATTCCCAATTTCACTAGGATAAGGGAAATACAATTGAAATAAAGGGGTGAATTATTGTATAGGCAATGTTTATAATGGCAAGTCAAGGCACATAGGCATGCGACATAGCTATGTGCGAGAGCTCCTAATTAATGGTGTTGTAGCACTTGACTTTGTACTGTCCCGGTTCAATTTAGCGGATCCATTTACTAAAGCCTTGGCAAGGGACATGGTGTTAAAAACATCGGAAGGGATAGGTTTAAAACCCGCATCTAGTCGAGAGGTGAAGGAAATCACAACTCACGCCTAAGTTATAACGTTAGGTCTTGTGTTCAATGATTGATGAGTACTTCATTAATTGGCTGCAAGTACTAAATAAAAGGTATCCCTAAAGTCAGTACTTGGTCTGCATTGTTATAGGGATGAGTCTTACTCTTAACTAATATTTTGAGAAAATGATTGGTGCATGGCATGAATGTAAAGATTAGCCTATGTGAACATGAGGTGTGGCCGCTTCAAAGAGCTTTGGGTTTTGGCTTGGATATGTTCATGAAAGGATACGGACACATGGCCTTCAATAGTGTCAAGTTTATTGAGTATTGTGACTGTAAAACTTGTGTGTATTTTACCTACATTTCTTCAAAGAGACTACATTTCTTCAATAGTGTCATGTTTATTGATGTATCGCGTATTATACTAAGTGAAAGTTCAATCTTTAAGACACTTTCATTTATGCATGAGTTTTGGATTTATCTTGGTACAATATTTACTATATAAATAGAGGAGGATTGTTGGATATTTATATAGTAATGGAGATTAATGGTTCAGATGTCTACCATGAAAGCTTAAATGATGTTTTGGAGTTGTGCAGTAATAAATATTATTTAGTTTGGTAGAGATGGTTTTGGGATGTTCGAGAGATTGCGAGAGATGCATCGAGAGGTCAGTTCGCACGAGAGATTAGTTCCGGAAAACGATGTCTCGCAGGTCCGCGTGGAAACAATGTCTCGAAGGCAATCTGCGTACTGCATTTTATCTCTCGAATATAATGGTGTTGTATCTCTCGAGGGTGATGTCTAGCTAAGCAAAAAGACATGCATGGAAATTGGGTTATGTCTTCATCAAAGGTGATGCACCTTTTACTGCCCTTTTTGGTTAATATATTACGTGGCATTTTTGCATGGATAAAATGCATTAAAGTCATTAATATATATTGCTTGTTATTTTTACGTAAGATTATTGTTACGTAAGAGCCTTTTACCTCTCGAATTAGGTAGTGAGATTATTACTGTGCATGTGACTTCACTTTGATTATTTCATAATGGCATGTACTCATGCTTTGAAATATTAAAGTAATTATATAATTGTTTGAATTATATTTTCATGCATACTAAGATAATCCTACATACACTAATCTAAAATCAGATATATATTTCATATATATCTTTGGAAGTTGGTTTTAAAACTGGTATAAACTTCCAGTAACTGCTCCTAACAGTTAGAATTTATCTCTATAAATTCTAGGAGTGTCATCTGATCAAACACGCAATTATTTTGCTTATTTTGCATGATATCTTGATATATCACAGTACAATAACTCTCCAGTAAGTTCTTATCAAAGCAACCTAAGAACTCTGTTTCCATCTTCTTGTATTCCATAAGATTTAATCTTGATACCTCGTTGCTTTCATAGAGGAAAGATTAAAAGCTTATAGGAAAGTGATATCACGCCTGAAGATCTCATTTCCTCTCCTGTTTTCTCCTCTTACCCGAAATTTCTCCAATAGATAATGAGAAACAAAATATTAGTGGTGCCACTTGACACACTAAAAATAACATAACTCCAACCATGCCGATGAAATACGTACTAGTGGAGAATTATAAGTTATAACTATAACCAAATTAAAATAGATTTTAAATAGGTGATATAAGCAAATATTATTGAGTAATCAATTCATGCTAATGAAATCTTACCAAAACTTGAGTTAGTTAATCATTTTTTCAAAAATAAATAAATAAATAAACTTTCCATTAATCAAAATGCCCTTAAGTAGAACAGACCAAAAGTGGTCTTAATGGCAGAAAGCCAATGTACAAATTAAATTAAAGATCCTAACCACCAGCTTTATCAGCACAATTGATGCCCCACCCTGGCACTACAAAATTCTTTGCACTTTTTTTATGGGTGCAATAGTTGCCGTTCTCACCTCACTATATTCTGATCTCCTATTTGGACAGCAATAGCCTTGATGAAACGTTCACCTCACTTGAACTTAGCCTCTTATTTATCCAGTGATTTCCCACTTACAGATCAGGCGTTGCTCAGTTGGGGTTTTATCTGCCTTCTGTATCTTGCCAACTCCCTCCTCCTCTACTTTGATGGTTAAATGTGAAGAATTATTATATTCTAGTTTGTTGGGTACGGGATGAATACTTATCTGTGTTTTATGATACATTGGAATATGTTTAAGAAAAATATATTTTGATTGAAAATGTAAATTAGAATAATAATAATAATAATAATAATAATAATAATAATCTAAAAAGAAAAATCAGCCCAAATGGATGCAAGGCAGGATGTCAAATTCACTGTTTGGGGAGGTCACCCACCAATTATTATAAAATAGATCAGGTCTATCTTACATATTTTGTGTGGCGTAGTCCAAATATTATGTGTCTACTATTAATATATTGTGTTCATTAATAAATTAGGTGGCTATATATATATATATATATATATATATACACACGTGAGACAGATATGCGACAACGTGAATGCACACAGTCTAAAGTGTATGCACTTAGCCTACATGAGTGCACACAGTTTAGGGTGTGTGCATTCGTGAAGTAGACTCTGTGCACTCACGTTGTTGCACTGTCTCACGGGAAGGTGTTGTCTCATATGAAGTCACCCCTATATATATATATATATATATATACACACGCGAGACAGATATGCGACAACGTGAATGCACACAGTCTAAAGTGTATGCACTTAGCCTACATGAGTGCACACAGTGTAGGGTGTGTGCATTCGTGAAGTAGACTCTGTGCACTCACGTGGTTGCACTGTCTCACGGGAAGGTGTTGTCTCATATGAAGTCACCCCTATATATATATATATATATATATATATATATATATATATATATATATATATATATATATATATATATTTATATTTGAAGGTGCATAATTTGTTTACTACAAACAAATAATATGTTAAATGTACTACATGTATGTAATATGCAGTTAACATATTATGTGACTGTAGTTAATAAATTATGCGCATTATTGATGATATGAAATAATCTCCCCATGTATTCAATTGTATGGAAATAATATGAACCATAAATTAGCTCCAACCCACCTCTTTTATTGCTTAATCAGGAATGATAATTTAGAAAGAGGGGAGAGTCTCTAGAGAGAGGAATGGAGGAGACCAAAAAGCCAAAAAAAACCCTAACATAGAGGACTCAAGTCCCTTATTAAAAACCTTGGACTCAGATCCATACTCGAATTACACCATGTTTGCAAAATTCTTGGATGAGACACATTCCATACAACCCCGGAATCACCGTTTGAAGACTGAAAAGAGGTGAACTTTGCGTGCAGTTTTCTATTGGTCAGTGGGGGTGGCAATCGTCTCTCTCATGGCAGTTAACTTCTACGAGCTTGATTTACCTGCCTATCTTTGTTTTTGGGCATGCAATAAGCAGCTTTCAATGAAAAGTCCACCTGCAGGAACCTGGTAATATAAAATATGAAAAGTAAAAAATTCAAAAGTTATAAATAAAAATTCGTATAATACTCAATCATCATCGTCATCACCAACTTCCCCATCTTCAGTTACTGAGGATATAGTGACCACAGGTGACGACTTCAAAAATTGGTCACTAATTTCAATAGAGACCAAAATACATAGTTTTGGTGAAAAATTAATCCTCTATTCATCGTAGGTGCATTTTTTATCGACGATACCATTTTGTTTGTCGGTTTGGGCCCATTGTCGATTCTAACTTGTAAGTTGTTATTCTATTTGTAATTTGTTTTGTCTTTATTTCCCTCTGCAATTTTGCACACTCCACACAAGCAACATAGGGGTCATTTTTTAATGTTGAAAATTTTCTAATTGTATTTCAATGTTATTTGATATTATTATTTTTTTTAGTATTATTAAATTTTAATTTTAATTTTTCATATAGGGGCCTTTTTTTAATTTCGCCCAGGCGTCTAAAATGTTTGGACTGACCCTGCCTGAAAATCGCAGTTGAACCTTTTAATTAGGGTTTAGGGTTTAGGATTTGATACAATAAAGTTTGATACAAAATCGCAGCTGAACCTTTTAATTAACTAATTAAAGGTTGCCTACGTACTCCAGATTTTTTCTGGGATCAATTGCCGCACGTAGTTCTTGGGTTACATATATATGTAAACTCCAGGCCACATGGATGGATCGATCAAATGTAGGTTTTGTTTGAATATAAAGTGTAGTTCGATTTCAGGTTTTGATTTTTCTTCTTGAGCCTCTTCATTTTTGTAAGCACTCTTTCTCGTACATCACCATGGTCGAGAGCTCGAGCTTTCACCTTACTACTACTGTGTGCATGATTCTTGAGATTTGAGCAATCATCAATGCGTTGTATCTTCTTCTTCGCTTTCTTCTCCGCTTCTTCGCCGTACCTTTGCTCCAACTTCCTCTTCGTGACTTCTAACTTTAGTTTCATTGAATTATTCTCTGATGACGATGAAACCAGCGCAGGGGCAGGAACTACTATTTCTTCAATCTCTTTCTTCAACTTCAGAATGATCTTCATTTTCCTTGGCGGTGCGGCAATCGTAATTTCTTGATGAATGGGCACTGGCGGCAGATCAAGAACGAGTGGTTCTTGATATGGATATGAACACCAAAGAGAGGCGGTGTCGGAGAGAGGAGGATTCGCGGCGGCGTGCGGATGAGCAGCTACAGCCTCATCCTCCATTGCGCTATATATTTTTAGAGTAGGTGTATATATGTGAACGATGAAATATGTTATCATTTTAGGAAACTATGTATATATATAGGGGAATAGCTAGAATAACCTAATTCTAATGCTGGTGGGATTAGGAAACCGTTAATGATATATATTTTCCCGCTCCCATCTGGACTAGGAAATTAATTTTGAAAACCCTACCATTTCATTAAACCCACATTTCATTGGGCAACAAATTATACTTTTGAACCACAAATAAATATTCATTCTTAGTATTAAAATTTATTATACCTTTAATGTATTCAATGATTATTTTTAGTTAAAATAATAATAATAATAATAATAATAATAATAATACCTTAAAAAATAACAATTAATGTATTACTAAAAATAAACATTATATCGGTGGTCTAAGGTCTAAGGCATAATGAATGATTTCATTGTCTTACAGTTTGGTTTGTTTCCTTTTATGCTTGCGCTTAGAATGTTCATATGATTCTTCCTTCTTCTTGTTACACTTAATGGAGTTGGTTCTAGCTTATGTTAAAAAATGGAGAAAACTCTAGAATTGCACTGCAAAAAGTCTAAAAGTGATTATATGCACATACACACTGGAAACATAGTTCGCATTTGATCCAAATTAGATATTGATAAGTTTCATTTCGTATTGGTTTTCCTTAACGGGAGACAAATTCAGCAGAGTGGGGGAGTTCTCAGACAAATTCAGCATAATTTATCTATGATTGTATGCATAACATTATACCTTGAGGACCAACCAAAACTATACTACTCAATTCTTGTTTACAAAAGCGTAACAGACTCTATATGTTCACGTGAAGGACCCCACAAGCAAAGTAGTGGAGGCACACTACACTAAATATGTTATTTAACGATACTTTAAGGCTGTGTTTGGAAACCCGGAAAATGATTTCTGGAAATCATTTTCCGGGTTTCTCATGTTTGGCTTCACTTGGAAAACCCAGTAAACGGAAAATGATTTCCGTTGACTAGGGAAAATAGGCTCAAATTGGCGGAAAATGACTTCCGCTCAAAATGGGCGGAAATCATTTTTCGCCCATGGAAAATACATTCTGAGTCGGCCTTGGCCTTGGTTTCCGTATGGTTTCCGCCGGAAACCAAAGTGGAGTTTAATTTTTTTTTAATTTTACTTATATAAAAATATTAGTTTTGTATTATTATAAATATTTTTATATTTTAAATAAAATAATAAAAATATATAATTATACATTTTCCACTTATTTTCCGGAAAATGAACCAAACATCCAAAGACAATTTTCCAGAATACATCCAAACACAGAAAATGAACTCATTTTCCGGAAAATAACTCATTTTCCGGAAAACATTTTCCAGAAGTCATTTTCCTGCTTTCCAAACACACCCTAAAAGTTATTTAGTGGCAGTTGCAAATCATCACGATTGTACGTTTCCCAGCACTTATTTAAATTTAACGAAATACCAGTGTTGCAAACAATCCAGCCTAGGCACCGATTAATCAGCGCCTAGGCACTAGGCGCTGGCCGGCCACCTAGTGTATCACCATAATCGGTGATTTAGGCGTCTGGCGGACTAGGCCGCTTAAGTGTCGCCTAGGCCTCTTAGGCACTGATTAGGTCGCCTAGCCGGCCAATTAACTATTGTTCTCTTCGTTTTTTAAATGGGTTATTTCCTCAAAATGACATCTTTTTGAGTGAAATAACACTAAATTGTTCAAGCTCTAAGACGTTTTTAGGTTAATATTTAATATTTTAGTATTAATTATTAAAGTATTAAATAGTTTTCAAGCATACTAAATACTGTGTTGCAGGAAGGTTTTAGCGACGGTTTTTTACAACCACATGTATTATCAATTATTTCCTAGCGGTTTTTATTGTATATCAATTATTTCCCATCGGTTTTTATTGTTTCTCACTGTCGCGAATAATTAATTATTTTTATTTAGGATTTAGTGACATTTACGCAACCACCACTAAATATTTAATTTAATGTTTACTTAAAATATAAGTGGCAGTGGCAGTTAAAAAACCACCGCTAAAATATGTTTTATTTTAAAATTATTTTCTTATCTAATTGCAGTGACATTTTTTAATTGCCACTAAATTTTAATTATATTTTGCTTTTTATTTTTATGATCCTTATTAAATTATATTTTTTCTCCTAAATCTCTACATTTAAATATGCATTGCAACCACAAATAAACACTGTATATGCATTCAATTGAAAAGAAAATCAATTGTAACAAATATTTACCAAATAATAACATCGTCAAACAATATTCAAATACAACCATCTACATATTAATTAAATCGCATACATAACTCAAAAGTATTTTTACATGGAAAGTATAAAGTAACATAGTAGTTAATTTAATATGATGATTTCATGCAAAAGAAAATTGTCCGTTTATACAGTGGTAATAATTCTGTCTGGACTCATGTAAAGGGTACATGAATTTTCCCCACACACAACACAATATTCTAAAACAGAAGAGACAAAACATAAAGTAAGGAATCAACATATTTTCACATAATTAAATTAGTGTTGATTAAATGATATCAATTTTCCAATCCATTCCATTTAACATTGATCGAATCATTGCAAGATACTTAGATATAGATAGTCTTATGGTTTAGCACACAATAATACCTGGAAGATCATTGAGTGCAAGCTAATCAAGTATTTATTTCACCTGATAGCAAAGCCGCCTCTCTTCTTTCAGCAGAAAGGATGAAATATAATGGATTGACCATTTTACCCTTCAATTTAACAGCTATTGAACGAATTTTGTAATTAAGAACTAAATTTAGTGTCATTTTTAATATCATCATAACACTAAAGTCAATGACTAAATTAAACAATAGTCAATGGACCAAAATAGGTATTAACTCTAATTAGAATAAAAGTGAAAGCATTCAACACCTACAAAAATCTCACAATGAAAAGCTGAATTCAATTCCATGCATGCAAATAACAAACGGAAGAAAAGAAAACTCCACACCGGCCTTGAAATCCGGCCTTCTTCCAATTCAGAAATCTCATTTCTCTCTAAAAAATAATAAGAATAAAACAAACGCGCATTCAAAACACATCCACTTGATCGCAAAAAAAAAATAAAGACAATGAAACCAGATTTCATAATTTCGTCATCAAAAGGGAGGTAGATTTTATGCAATTAATGGAAACTGCATACATGAAAATATAGAGATCGAACTATGACTATAACAAAATGATCTGATGCAAAATAAATTTGAAGTCAATAATATTTTTTTTTGGAAGGATATGAAGTCAATAATATTTACTACTAATGAATTGATACAAATGGAAAGTACAAAATGGTGCAGCCAATTAAGTACATATGGAGGGAGATGGATCATATCCTACCAAAATTTGATGGAATTAGTTAATGATTGAATTTGATTCTAAGATTATTAGGCATTGAACTTGCGGAACAAGAACCTTAGATTCTCAAAGTCCCAACACATGGAGATGGTGTCACCCTCATGCAAACTCCTCCTTTTCACAAACTCTGTATTCCAATTGCTATTGAGAAGAAAGCTGCCAGTCTTCCATTGCTTGAGGCTGAGTTGATGCTCTGACTCAGTATCTAAATCCCATATTTTGACTCTCAACCCATCCCTGTTTTGACAAGCTATAAATCTCTCCATACCCATGAGAGGCAAGACGTATTTTATAATTTCCTCTTTGGGCAGCAAAAGCCTTGATGAAAGGTTGACATCACTTGTACTTAGGCGCTTATGTATCCAGTGATGATTTCCCAGTGCCCCAGTTGGGGATGTTTTATCCACCACCACCTTCTGTTTCTTGGCGAAGACTCCCTTTTTCTCCTCTACTTGTATGGAATTATTTTGTGGTTTCTTGGGACCAATATATAATTATCAATCTTTTGCGTTTGGTTGGGAGGGAGAGAGAGAGGGAGGAAGCTAGCAGCGTCAATAAGCTCATCGTCCCAATATTTATCTTCTTGGTTGGCGGGAACAGTGAGAGGGAGAAAGAGGAAGCAGCGTCAATGAGCTCCGCCAAATTACCAAAATCCCTACGATGATGATTGTTGATCGGCAAGTGATGTTTAATTGTTGGGGCACTTAGAGTATTAGGGTAGGTGATCTACTTGTATCGAGTTATTTTCTGGTTTCTTGGAATCAATAATAAAGAATCTTTTGCGTTTCTTGATCGGCAAGTGATCTTCAATTCTTGGTGCACAAGGAAAGAGACTTAGAGCAGTGGGGTGGTCTTCTTGTGATCCTGTACAAAGTGTAAGCTTCGTAATTTCTTGTTGATGATGATGATTGGTCTAAGGTGTGTGATGAATGATTTCATTGTCTGACAGTTTCTTTTGTTTCAATTCCATCTATGCTTCTCCTGCCGTTCCACGCTCATCAGAGCACCAAAGACCATAATCCCCTGAAATACATACTGGCATTTCCTATGTAGATACTGAGCAATGAATCACTGGAGGGCGGAGGCTGACTCCACTATACTGGTCTAGTTCAAATACTGGCATTCCCTATGTTCCTAATAATTCTTTTAATAGGCTCATATTTTTTTTTTCATCCAACTCTCAATTTCCTCACAAAAACGTTAATTCCTTTCTAAATAATCCTCCTAAAACTGGATAGAATCAGAAGAAAAGATAAAACAAAAATTGATTGCAGATATATAGAAACTAATTAAATATAATTTCATCATCTTAACTAACAGCATATGCATTTAAACCTTATTTAAAATTTACAAATTGGTAACCTGAGTTCAACACATGAGCTCTAGCTTGGTTGTAGGCTGATTGCATTCATTCCTTTCTTCCAATTCACACTAATTTAGAATTCCTTATCTCTTTCTCCACGTACTATTGGCATGAAAAGACCTGATGAGTTTAGGATGGTTTTTAAATTTTTTGTGCCAACTATTTTTTAGCACAACGACTAAGGATGTGTTGGCATGAAAGGGCTAAATAGTCTTGATTTTTTTTAACATGTACTAAAGCTAAAACAACAATTAAGCAATTAAATTTATTTATAAAAAAAAAACAAGAATAAAAAATCCATATAACACCTAAAAAATCCATATAACAATGACAATAGAATTTCACACACAATTTCAAACCAAATTAAGTTGGCGGCGCGCCACTCTCTCTTTCTTCATTTTCTTAATAAAATCTTTTATTAAACTTACTTTATAATTCAAATCATAGCATACAATCACCAAAAAAGGTGCCTACAGGGGTGAAATTAAACAAAATTCGATTTGTGTAAAATGAGAAAATATGAATTTCAATAAATTGAATAAAATTAGAAATGAGACTTATGAAAATACAAAAATTTATAAAAATTTCATGCATAACGGTTCCTTAACAAGTCAACCTGTTAACATTAAGTCTAATAATGCTTTTGATAGATTTGTGTAAAATGAGAAAAATTGAATTGAACAGGTTATTAATAGGTTTAACGAGTTGACCCATTAAATATAAACGGATTCATGTAAATACGAAATATAACGGATCCTTCTATTCACACGTAAAGATTGGACCATCAACTCTAATAATGCTTTAGATTTGTGTAAAATGTGAAAATTAAATTAAATGAAATTAGAAATAAAACATGAAAGTTTGATACAAATTAAAATCGCAGCTGAACCTTTCAACATGGTTACTTACATTGGAAACACGAAGGATTTCACACTGGCATTACATCCCCGTCTTCCCCTCATCAGGCGATCGGAAACCTGGAGTGTATGGACTGGACGGTCTATAGAAGTTTCTCCTGTCGTTCCATGCTCATCAACACCAAAGACTATAATCCCCTGAAATCAGGGCCGATTCTGAGAAGGGCGGGCTAGGAAATCGCCCAGGGCTCATCATGCTGGGAGTGGCTCATATATATATATATATATATATGGTCATATTCAGGTGTGGTCGCTCTTTAACGTGCGGTCAGTGCGACCTCACCACTATATATACATATATACACTACTCAATGTTAAAAAATGTACCACTCAAATATGCATCATTAGCTATGCATCACAAAAAAACACACCACTAGGTATGCAAATATACACCACATAGTATTAGCAAATGCACCATTAGGGACAAGGGAGTTTTGGTGCATTATTTTGGTTATGTGGTGTGTTTTATGATGTTTTTGTGTATATTCATTGTGGTGCATTTTCTAACATTGAGTGATGTATTTTCTAATATTGAGTGGTGTGAACTGCACCGACCACACGGGAAGGCGCGACCATATTTGAACAAATTTATATATATATATATATATATATATTCTTTTTTTAATAAATAATGTTATAATTATATTAGAAAACAAAAAACTTAAAAATAGATGGAAGCCTAATCGATGTGGGACTGCAGGGAAGCTGAGAATTGACACTCAATAAAATAATTTAGAATCAGACACCTAATTATCTAACTCATTCATCTTCTTCAATAAATTTTTTCCCCAATTTCAACTAATCCTCTATTAAAATATTCAATAGGCAGGAAGCCAGGAATCGACAGCTAATCAAATAATTTAGAATTGACACAGTAACCCATTCGTCTTCTTCAATAAAATTTTTTCCCAATTTCGATTAATCCTCTATTCATCTTAGCCGCATTTTCGTTGACGGTTCCATTTTGTTTGTCGATTTGGGCCCATTGTCCGTTGTAACTTGTAAGTTCTTATTCTATTTGTAATTTTTTCTGTCTTTATTTCTCTCTGCAATTTTGCACACTGCACACAAGCAACATAGGGGCCTTTTTTATTATTGAAAATTTTCTAATCCTATTTCAATATTATTTGAGACTATTATTTTTTTAGTATTATTAAATTTAAATTTTAGTTTTTTATATAGGGACCATTTTTTCTTCATTTCGCTTAGGGCATCTAAAATGTTTGGATCAGTCCTGCCTGAATTTTTCATGCATCACGCGTATAAAATATTAGTGTGATCTTATATCACTCATAAAAATATAACATATAAGTAATTAAATTTATTTTTGAAAAGAAGAATAAAAAATCCATATAAAAGCTAAAAAAAATACATATAACAATGACAATATAATTTTCCCCACACAATGCAATAGCCGAAAAACTTGCTCACTTCTTTCTTTGGCTTCAAACCGAATTAAGTTGGCGGGGCGCCACTCTCTCTTTCTCCATTTTCTTAATACAATCTTTTATTAAACTTACTTTCTAGTTCAGATCATAGCATACAGTCACCTAAAAAGGGTGACTAAGGGGTGAAATTAAACAAAATTAGATTTATGCAAAATGAGAAAAATTGATTGAATTTTTTTTTTTGAAAAAAAAAAATTGATCGAATTTGAATAAATTGAATAAAATTAGAAATGAGACTTATCAAAATACAAAAATTTATAAAAATTTCATACATAATAGGTCCTTCACAGTCAACCCGTTAAACTTAAGTCTATAATGTTTTTGATTGATTTGTGTAAAATGAGAAAAATTGAATTGAATAGTTTATTAATATGTTTAACGAGTTGACCTTTTATGTATAATAGGGCTCTTAACGGGTCAACCCGTTAATAATCCGGGACACGTTAAAGATAAACACTAACTCTTTATTTTCGTGCCGTGTGTTAACAGATGGTGTTGATAATTGTCAGGTCTTGGGTGACTATTTCCTAGATAATTGAATTTGAATAAATTGAATGAAATTAGAAATGAAACAATAAAGTTTGATACAAAATCGCAGCTGAACCTTTTAATTAACGAATTAAAGGCTGCCTACGTACTCCAGATTTTGTCTGGGATCAAGCCGCACGTAGTTCTTGGGCTACATATATATGTAAACTCGAGGCCACATGGATGGATCGATCAAATGTAGGTCTTTTTTGAATATAAAGTGTACTTTGGTTTGAGGTTTTGATTTTTCTGGTTGAGCCTATTCATTTTTGTAAGCACTCTTTCTCGGATGTCAAGGTGGTTGAGAGTTCGATCTTTCACCTTAGTACTACTGCGTGCACGATTCTTGAGATTTGGGAAATCATCAATGCGTTGTATCTTCTTCTTCGCTTTCTTCTCCGATTCTTCGCCGTAGCTTTGCTCCAACTTCCTCTTCGTGACTTGTAACTTCAGTTTCATTGAATTATTCTCTGATGACGATGAAACCAGCGCAGGGGCAGGAACTACTATTTCTTCAATCTCTTTCTTCAACTTCAGAATGATCTTCATTTTCCTTGGCGGTGCGGGGTTGAGCGTAATTTCTTGATGATTGGGCACTGGCTTTAGATCAAGAACGAGTGGTTGTTGATATGGATATGAACACCAAAGAGAGGCGGTGTCGGAGAGAGGAGGATTCGCGGCGGCCTGTGGATGAACAGCTACAGCCTCATCCTCCATTGCGCTATTTTCAGAGTATCCGTAGGTGTATATATGTGAACGATGAAACTATGTTTCATTTTAGGAAACTATATATATTATATATATAGGGGAATAGCTAGAATAACCTAATTCTAATGCCGCTGGGATTAGGAAACCGTTAATGAGATATATTTTCCCGCTCCCATCTGGACTAGGAAATGAATTTTAAAAACCCTACCATTTCATTAAACCCACATTTCATTATTGGGCAACAAATTATATACTTTGAACCACAAATAAATATTCATTATATTGTTAGTATTAAAAATTTATTATATTTTTAATGTATTCAATGTTTATTTTTAGTTAATATACTGAAAAATGAATCTTTGATATACAAAATAATAATAATAATAATAATAATAATAATAATAATAATAATAAAAATTGTAATTTATGTCCATCCATAATATGTCAATTATCAATATCGCCCCTGAATTATTAGTAGTGTAAATGTTGCCCTTCAAGACGTAGTAGATTTGTCGTCTTGGGTAGTGTTGCCAGACTCGGAGACCATAAGGGAGGGGTAATATATGTACCGTTTTGAAAATTGAGGGAAAAATTTTTTATATCACTAATAATTTAGGGGTGACATTGATAATTGACATATTATGAAGGGGCATAAATTACAATTTTCCCTAATAATAATAATAATAATAATAATAATAATACCTTAAAAAATAACAATTAATGTATTAAAAATAAACTTTATATCGGTGGTCTATAAGGCATAATGAATGATTTCATTGTCTTACAATTTCTTTTGTTTCCTTTTATGCTTGCGCTTAATTAGAATGTTCATATGATTCTTCTTCTTGTTACAGTAAATTGAGTTGGTTCTAGCTTATGTTCAAAAATGGAGAAAACTCTAGAATTGCACAGCAAAAAGTCTAAAAGTGATTATATGCACATACGCACTGGAAACTTTTGTGCGTGGTTCTCCTTCTTAAGGTGCATGGTTTGTGTGCTTAAGGCGCGTTAGTTGTTGAAATTTAAGGTGCGTTTTTTTTTTTTTTTCCATAACACAAACAATATTCTTTATAAGATTTTCTCTACAAAGTCATTTTTATGTTAATTCAGCGTAAGGTGATTAGATTAGGAGTTTAATGTGCATAGTTTAATTTTTTTTTTTAAGAATAGATCGCCGCACAATCGCACGAGAATCCTTCCACGCACCTGAACCACTCCCTATATATATATATATATATATATATATATATATATGTTAGGACTCTAGACTTTGTGTTAGTTCAGGACTCCCTCTCCTAGGTTTATATATTATCATGTGTACACTTACGTTAATGTTGTTAATGTGATTTAATCCTCATCTGGTATCAGACGTTTCCGGGTTTTTTTTTTTTTGTTTTCTCTCGTTCCCGTTCTTTTCTTCTGCAATGGCGCACACGGCTTCGAACAATAACAGCTCTGCCAATGACTCTGAGCGGACTGTTTCGGCCGTTGCTACCATTCCTCCGGTTCCTGCGACCACCTCGCTCTCTTCTGCGCATCACTACGTCTCTATCAAGTTGACGATGCGCAATTATCTCTTTTGGCGAACTCAGATGCTCCCCTTCCTCCGCGGTCAGGAGCTTCTTGGATTTTTTGATGGAACGCTGCCGTGCCCGGTGGTTTCTGCTCCTGCTGCTTCTGCTTCAGCTCTGTCGGCGTCAACAGCGGACAGCACTTCTCTGGCTTGTTTGCATTGGCTCCGGCAGGATCAAGCGGTGCTTTCCTTGCTGATTTCGGCGATGTCTGAGGACACAATGCACCTGGCTATTGGGCAGAACACTTCACGGCAGCTATGGTTGACGATTGAGCGATCGTTGGGGTCCTCGACGCGGGCTTGGACTCTCCGGTTGCTTGGCGAATTATAGGGGCTGCGGCAAGGGGGTCTCTCAATTTCGGACTACCTCAATCGCGCCCAGGTACTGGTGGAGGACTTAGCGCTCACTGGTCGCCCGGTCTCGCTGGATGACCAAAACCTATATGTCTTCCGGGGGTTGCGTGCTGAGTTCAGACCATTGGTGGCGTCGTTGACGCGTGGTGATCCCCTCACATTGGAAGAAATTGCAGATTTTTTGGTGCATCAGGAGTTTATATGTGCTGATGATGGTCTAGACCTGGGTGCACCGGTGGCGTTGGCAGCTCGTCGTGGTGGCCGGACTGGTGGTGTTCCGCAGCAGCTGCAGCAGCGCGGCGGGCGTTCTGGTGGCTCGACGGGTGGTCGAGGCCGCTGGAATCGCGGTCGTGGCCGAGGAGGGCGTTCTCGGTCTCCTAGAGTTCGCTGTCAGATTTGCTCCTGCCAAGTCCATTCGGCTCTAAATTGCTATCGCCGATATTCGGACTCCCCGGGTCAGCAAGCCCATATGGCTGTTCCTTCGGATGGTGCTGGCTCAGTGAGTTCACATCAGTGGTTTCCGGATACTGGAGCCACTAATCACGCAACGCCTGACGTTTCGGTGATGTCATCTGCTGATAATTACGATGGACCAGACACGCTCCGCGTTGGTAATGGTACAGGTTTGCCCATTATTAGTGTTGGTTCTGCATCGTTAGCCTCCTCCTCAAGGTTATTTAAGTTGTGTGATGTCTTGCATGTTCCTGGTCTGTCATCTTCCTTGTTGTCCGTTCATAAATTTGCTAGGGACAATAACGTGTTTTTTGAATTTCACTCTTCTTGTTTCTTTGTGAAGGATTGTTTAACCAAGAAGATTCTTTTTAAAGGGGGTACGTCGGGTGGCTTGTATGCGTGGCCTAGTTCGAAGTCTGTTCCTGCTGCTTTTGTCGCTGCTCGTGTGTCTCCGTCTACTTGGCACATGCAGCTTGGTCATCCTCACTTGCGAGTGTTGCGTCAAATTTTGCAGTCTTCTGTTAGTTCGTTTAATATTAGTGATTTGTCAAATGTTTGTTCTGCTTGTCAGTTAGGGAAATCTTCCCTTTTCCTTTGTCTCGCGTTTCAACTACTACCACTCGTGTTTTAGAACTTATTTATACTGATATTTGGGGCCCCGCGCCATTACTTTCTACGAATGGTTTCAAGTATTTTGTATTATTTGTTAATGACTATACACGATATGTTTGGTTTTATCCTATGCGAGCTAAGTCTGATTTGTATTCAATCTTTAATCAGTTTCGGTCACTTGTTGAACGGTCATTTTCTGCTAAAATTCTCTCTATTCAATCGGACTTAGGGGCAGAGTACAAAAAGCTTCATAAAACTTTAGCTTCTCTGGGTATACGTCATAGGTAATCCTGTGCATATACGCACGAACAAAATGGTAGGGTTGAACGCAGGCATAGGCACGTTGTAGAGACTAGGCTTGCCTTGATGGCCCAGGCGTCTGTTCCTTCTCGTTTTTGGGACTACGCATTCAAAACAACTGTTTATCTAATTAACAAGATGCCTACTCGAGTTTTGAATAATGAGTCTCCTAATTTTCGTTTACATCGGTCACCACCTTCATACTCGTTTTTGCGGGTATTTGGTTGTCTTTGCTTTCCGTTACTTCGTTCCTATAATCGTCATAAGTTGCAGTTTCGGTCTTCTCCTTGTGTGTTCTTGGGGTATCCTGATTCTTTTCGGGGCTATCGTTGTCTAGATATTAACACTAATAAGGTTTTTACCTGTCGCCATGTGCGCTTTGACGAGTCTGTGTTTCCTTTTGCAGCTTCTGGTTCTGTGCAGGCTCCGGTGCTAGCTTCTGCTCCGCCATGGGGTGTTGCTGCTTTACCGACTAGTTCAGTTACTGTGTCTGATCCGCCTGATGTTCCTTTGGGTGATCGCTCGAGTGAACGCACGGTTACTGCTGATGTGCAGCCTATTCACCGGGGTAGGCGTCCTGCGTCACAGCCTCCTCCGCCTCGGTCTCATGTCATGGCGACCCGCAGTATAGGCCCGACTTAGCATGTGGCTTTGTCTGCTGCGGTTGCACCTGAGCCGACTTGCTACTCTCAGGATGTGCGTCATCTAGAGTGGCGTGAAGCCATGGATTTGGAGTTCAATGCCTTGCCTTGCTGCAGAATAATACATGGCGTTTAGTCCCTGCGGCTCCGGGTATGAATATTGTTGGCTGCAAATGGGTCTTCCGGACCAAGCGGAAGGTGGATGGCACAGTTGAGCGTCACAAGGCTCGCCTTGTGGCCAAGGGTTTCAACCAGGTTGCTGGCCAGGACTTCTTTGAGACGTTCAGTCCGGTTGTTAAGCCGGCCACTATGCGTCTTCTTTTGTCACTGCGGTGTCTAGGGGCTGGACGATTCGGCAGTTGGATATCCATAACGCCTTTCTTAATGGTGCGTTGGCGGAGACTGTCTACATGCGTCAACCTCCCGGTTATGAGGATCAGTCATCGCCTACTCATGTTTGTTTGCTTCAGCGGTCTCTCTATGGCCTTAAGCAGGCACCCCATGCTTGGTTTGTGCATCTGCAGACTTTTCTGGTCTTAGTTGGCTTTGCCCCGTCCAAGACTGATGTGTCGCTTTTTGTTTATACTCTTGGTGCGGTTCAATTGTATTTCCTGATGTATGTTGATGACATTCTGGTCATGGGGTCGGATTCTGCTCGTGTTATCGATCTTGTTGCTAAGTTGGCATCGGAATTTAAGGTGCGTGACATGGGCGCTCCGACTTTCTTTCTTGGGATTGAGACTATTCCGCTGTCTGGTGGCATGCTTCTCTCGCAGCAACGTTACATGACTGATATTCTGAAGCATTCGGGTATGGTTGACTGCAAACCGGTGTCTACTCCTATTTCTCTTGTCAAGTCTGCTGATGGTTCGGAGGCGCCCTATGCTGATCCTACTTAGTATCGTAGACTTGCAGGTGCTCTTCAGTATCTCACGGTGACCCGTCCGGATTTGTCTTAAGCTGTCAATCTCATCTGTCAGCGTATGCATACCCCTACCACGGCTGATTGGTGCATGCTCAAGCGGGTCTTACGGTACGTTAAAGGGACTTTGCATTATGGTCTTCATATTACGAAGTCCTTATCTGTTGATCTTCATGCCTCTTCGGATTCGGATTGGGCTGGTAATCCTGATGACCGAAAATCTACTAGCGAGTTTGCGGTCTACTTTGAGAGTAATCTGGTCTCTTGGTCATGCCGGAAGCAGCGTACGGTTGCTCGGTCTTCTATTGAGGCGGAATATAAAGCCTTGGCGGATATCACTGCTGAAGTTACTTGGCTTGTGTCGCTTCTAAAGGAAATTGGTTTGCCTGTGCGTTCTGTTTCGCGGTTGTGGTGTGATAACTTGGGTGCCACGTATCTATGTGCGAATCCTGTTTTCCATGCTCGCACGAAGCACGTGGAAATAGACTATCATTTTGTTCGAGACAAGGTGTCTAAGAAGGAGCTGCAGGTTCATTTCATCTCTACAAAGGACCAGTTGGTTGACATATTTACTAAACCGCTCTCCACTTCTCGTTTTACTTTTTTACGTGACAAGCTCAAGGTTACTTCTCACCCTTGTGCTTGAGGGGGAGTGTTAGGACTCTAGACTTTGTGTTAGTTCAGGACTCCCTCTCCTAGGTTTATATATTATCATGTGTACACTTACGTTAATGTTGTTAATGTGATTTAATCCTCATCATATATATATATATATATATATATATATATATATATATATATATATATATATATAGAGGATGATAAGAATTAATAAAAATATTTGAGCTTTTTGAGAATTCAAATATTGCATAAAACAAATCCTATGCATACATCACTAATGAGGCAATCATTGAATTTTGTAAGAATAAAGAAAAACTATTATATTTTTTTGGAGTATTACTGACTCTGTTATAATACAATATATGTTCATATATAACTATTTTCTCAACCTCTCATATGGGAGTGTAACTTAGTGTCACTAAACCACAAAGTCTTTGATAGAAAAAATATTATATAATCACCATTGAATTGAGAAAAATATTATGTAAAAATTTAATCACGATTTATATTAAGATGGGTCAATTTTTAAAATTTTCATAAAATATATAAGCATAGTTAATGAGAAACAAAATATTAGTGGTGCCACTCGACCCACTAAAAATAACGTCCATGCGGATCAAATACTAGTGGAGAATTATAACTATAACCAATTGATACAAATTAAAATAGATTTTAAATAGCTGATATAAGCCAATATTATTTAGTAACCAATTCATTCAAATGAAATCCTACCGAAACTTGAGTTAGTTAATCATATTTTTCAAAAATAAATAAATAAATAAATAAACTTTCCATTAATCAAAACGCCCTTAACTACAAGTGACAAAAATTGGTCTTAATGGCAAAAAGCCAATGTACAATCGACGCCCCAACCTGGCACTACAAACCGAGTCTTCATTGTGTCTCCCCTTACCTTGTATTCATAGTGAGGTGAGAATGGGCAAGCCCATTTAGAATAACGAATCGACTGCCTTGAAGAAAATCTTTGCACTTTTTTTATGGGTGCAATAGTTGCCCTTCTCACCTCACTATATTAAATTTATGGAACAAGAATAATCTTCCATTTTGGGAGTCCCAAGACAACCAAATGCTGTCACCTTCTAACAAACTCTGTATTCCAGTTGCCGGTGAGCAGAAAGCACGTCACCCAATCTTCCATTGCTTGAGGCTTACTTCATGCTCAGACCGAGTATCCAAATCCGAAATTCTAGCTTACTCTCACCCCATCCCTATTTTGACCAGCTCTACACCTCTCTACATTCTTATATCCAAGGCAACACGTATTTCCTGATCTCGTATTTGGGCAGCAATAGCCTTGATGAACTTAGCATCTTATTTATCTAGTGATTCCCCACTTCCAGACGTAGCTCAGTTAGGGTTTTATCTACCTTCTGTATCTTGTCAACTCCCTCCTCTACTTTGATGGTTAAATTAGAACAATAATAATTTAAAAAGCAAATAAGCCCAAATGGATGCAAGGATGTCAAATTTACAGTTGGGGAGGTCACCCACCAATTATTATAAAATAGATCGAGGTCTACCGTTAAATGAACGGAGGAGGAGGAAGATCCAGTGAATTTACAATATCTCAATATGATACAATGATCAATAAGATGGAGTTCTTGAATTCTGCAATTTCCAGTTCCGATTGCTTTCTCTCCCTCCCTCTTCTTCTTTCTATGGTTTTGAGCGGTGTTATAAGCGTATAATCACACAAGATTAATAAGGCGATACACTATAATTTACAACACGTTATCAGCACAATTATTCTACTTCCTTAATGAATCTGTTTTGGTTATTCTAGTCATCATTGGTGGAAACTCAGCGTCACATGAAGCTGGAGTATCATAGTGAAAAGTATCGAGATTATCTGCAGCAGCCACCATGGAACTCAATTGCTTTTGTCTGGAGAAAAAAGCCTCCTTCACCCTCCAATTCCAAGCTCTTCGAAAACTAATTAATAATAATCTTGAGTTTCTTAAGAATGTGATTGCTACTGTCTCCGTTGGTTGTGTATCCATGAGTTTATTGCTTGTCAGAGGTTTAAGGTTCTATCACGATGAATTATTGTTAGAGATTGTTATGCTATGTATTTGGAGGAGAAAAAAAAGTTGTATAAGCTATTCTTCACTTAGGGTATGTATCACCTACCATGGACACTTGGACATCAATGCAAAGGGAAAATTATATGTGCCTTACTTGTTACTTTATTGACAATAATTGGAGATTGCAAAAGAGAATAATTAATTTTTGTCCAATTACCAGTCATAAAAGTGAAGATATTGGTAAGATGATTGAAAAATGCACTTGTGTGGTTGGGCAATAGACTTGGTTTTCACAATTACCATGGATAATGCTACTTCAAATGGTGTAGCCACTATATACTTGAGAAAGAATTGAATAATGTAGGTGAGACTATCTTAGAGGAAAAATTTATTCATATGAGACGTGTTAAAGGTTATAAAAATCGCACCTAAACGCTAAGCGGCGCCCGGTCGCATTGAGGAAGTGTTGTGTTACGTTGTGTTGCTTTGACAGTAGGCATGTTAGCGTGTAGCAGTGTATCTATGTATGCAATTATACTCCGTATATTGCTTGATGTACTTCATATATATATATATATATATATATAAACTAATCGGGCGCCTAGCGATTTTTTCAACCTCGGATGTGTTGCACACATAATTAATTTCGTTGCTTGTCACAGAATGGTTGAAGGAAGTGCATAAATCAATTGCACGTGTTAGAGCCACGGAGAGGTATGTGAGGCAATCACGGGCTAGATTGCATAGGTTTAAAGAATGTGTACAATTTAAAAAAATCAATCTTAATCTTTAATTTGTTGAGCATGGATTGTAGCAATAGGTGGAACTCTACCGACTTGATGTTAGATCATAGATGCAGCTCAAAAATTTTAAAAACATTTGACAGACTTAAAGAGATTTACCATAATTATAGGCATAAACTTGTGTTAACTAATGACCCACTGGATCATGAGGATTGAGAAAATGTTAGGAAGTTGAGCAAGTTTTTGCAACATTTCTATGACTTCTCATTGAAAATTTCTAGCACTACATATGGCATTTAATTTGCTATGCTTACTTTGCTTAAATTTGTGAATTGTATTATAATTTGCATGATTGGATAAGGAGTCCTGGCCCTCATTTTATTGATATGGCAGAAAGAATGAAGGAGAAGTTTAATAAATATTAGGGGAATGTTGAGACGATGAATATGATTTTATATGTTGCAACTATTCTTGATTCTAGAAGGAAATACATATTTATTACTAATTTTTGTTTTAAGAGAATGTATATATTCACTTTATCAAGATTTAGTATTCTATTCTAAACTTAGAGAAGTGACCTTATTAATGAATAAAGTGAGTTGTTGAAACAACATGTGAGTGTACCAATTTTACTTAACCAATAAGTGCCACTAATGAGGATTGGGAACATGAACTTCGTAGTCCAAATAATACTCTAAGCATTTAAAATGACTTTCAAAAGTATTTGATAGAAATTGGATGTCGGTAGCAGAAAACAAAATTGGATAAACAATGAAGAACTTGATATTCATAGTGGTGGATGATGGTGAACAGTTTGATGTTCTTTGATGGTGGAAAGAAAATGTCCATAGATTTCTCATTCTTTCATGGCTGGCTCGTGATATATTGACAATTCATCATATACCCACTATCGCATCTGAATCTGCGTTCAGCACCGGTGGACGTGTGCATGATACTTATAGGAATTCATTAGCTCCTAAAATTGTACAAGCTCTTGTTTGCACTCTGGATTAGTTATGAGAAAAAATAAATATTATTTCAATTTTCAATGGCTTGATTTAGTTGAGCATGATGTTGGAAAGATGTATAAACTTGACATGTGTGAGGAGTATATATCAAATTAATTTCTTTTTCTTAAATATTATAATTTTATTATTGTACTTTCTTTATTTAATCACTTTAAGTTGATATGTTTTAAATATGACAAAAATGAGTTTGGATATTGTGATTGATTAGAAGAACAATTAGTCATCATCATTCATCAAGAGTCAAGAAGAAGAGAATTGATAGTGTAAGGTCTTAAGTTACTAACTGCTGCTCACAATTTGAAATCTAATTTTTTTTCTAGTATTTATTGAGTTATTTTAACAATAAAAATTAGATTAATTTATTGTGGATGGATTAGTTATAATATCTCATGCATATAATCATATATTCACTTTTAATTAACTTTTGGATGCAAATGGTCTGAAATATTAAACTGAAAGTCTAAAATTGAAAGTGTTTGCTAATAAATGAAGATTGAAGAATGAATAGTGTTGATATATATATGTACGCTATTGAATGTTGATCAACTTTGGATTTTATTTATTTAGTTTTGCTTATTGAATGTGTTATGAACTTTGGAGACAGACTTTGGACTATGATTTTTGAATGTTATGAATTTGGAGTCAGACTTTGGAGTTTGGAGTTTTGCACTATGCTTAATGTCTTAAGAATTTTCTTATGGAGGCGATATTGAATGTCTTATGCCAAAGATCTTGTGGTCATAGTGGCACCCGATTGCACTCACGTGGGATGAGGTGGGTTCGAGCCTTAATGGAGGCGATATTGGCTCTTTCTGTTTCATTTAGTTGAGAGAGTAGTTATGAACATACTACATTGACTTCTAATTACAACAACTTTAATTTGTCTCTGTTTTCATTAATCAAAACCGCGGTCCATGATATAATTTGTGCTCACCGGCCCGTATAAAAATATTACATTTTTGTTTATATGTATTACATTTTTTCTTATAAGTAACAAACATTTGTCAACATTATAAAAAAAAATTAAAAAAAAAAAAAGTGTAATACTTTTGAGGACAAATGAAAATATTACATTTTTATTATTCTTATTCCTCTTATGAGTAAGAACCACTTTATTCCTGATTAGCATTATATTTTTAGCATAAGTATTACATTTTCATATTGACCTAACCTGACTCAACCCGTTTCACGGATCGTTATCCGTATGATGGTCTCACGCAAGTGTGATCCTCTCCAAAAAATTTGTGTGAAAAAATCTGTGAGACAGATTGCGTCAGAATAAAAATGTAATACTTTTGATTAAAAATGCAATTCACCTCTTTACTGTATCTATTATCTATTGCAAAAAGTCTCCTATTTTCTCTCTATCAGGGTAAATTTACTGCAAAGTGCAAAAAGTCTCCTCTTTCTCCCTCCTGCTCTACTGTAAACGTGCTGTTAGAGTAGTAGAAGACACGCTCTCCATTGCGTTATTTTTCTTAACGGGCGGGAGACAAATTCAGCAGAGTGGAGGAATTCTCAGACATTTTGAGATCAGAGTGTAAACGATGAATGGGCACATCTTTCCGTCCGGGGAAAAATGAGGAATAGTACATATAGGGGGAAAAACCAAATTCGAATGCCGATGAGATTAGCTAGGCAACTAGCTAGTTAGCTGTTAATAGTAGCCATGGCAGAATAATGTATTTTTAAAGTCAATGACTAAGTTAAACAATACTCAATAGTCAATGTACCAAAATAGGTATTAACTCTAATTAGAATAAAAGTGAAAGCATTCAACACGTACAAAAATCTCACAATGAAAAGCTGAATTCAATTCCATGCATGCAAATAACAAACGGAAGAAAAGAAAACTCAACACTGGCGTTGAAATCCTTCTTCCAATTTCTCTCTAAAAAAATAATAAGAATAAAACAAAATCGCATTCAAAACACATCCACTTGATCGCAAAAAAATAAAGACAATGAAACCAGATTTCATCAAAAGGGAGGTAGAGTTTATGCACTTAATGGAAACTGCATACATGAAAATATGGAGAACTATGACTATAACAAAGTGATCTGATGCAAAATAGATTTGAAGTCAATAATATTTACTACTAATCATCAATTGATAGAAATGGAAAGTACAAAATGGTGCAGCCAATTAAGTACACATATGGAGATGGATCATATATATCCTAGCAAAATCTAGGAAATTCACATTTCATTGGAAAATAAATATTCATGGTTAATATTGAAAATTCATTTTTTATGTATTGAATGTTTATTTTTGGTTAATATACTTAAAAATAAATGTTTTGTACATAAAAATAAATAAATAAATAAATAATGAACCTTAACAAAAAAAATAAATTTTATATATGTCCGTGGTCTATGGCCTAAGGTATGATGAATGATTTCTTTGTCTGACAATTTCTTTTGTTTCAATTCCTTTTATCCTCGCGTTTAGAATGTTCATATGATTCTTTCTTCTTCTTACACTTGGTTGAGTTAGCTCTAGCTTATGTTGTCTTTTAAAGAGGTTTTGGAACAAAATCATGTATATATTAATTGAATGTTGATTACTTACCAATTAGATCATACTAATTGTGATAGCAATTGCGATAATCCACAAATTTGATCAAACAAATGAATTTTTTAGTTGATATATGTTGCTTTCACATAAAATATTACATTCCTGTATTTAAGGTTGTATTGACCAGCCAGCTGACTGCATGCTACTTATTTTACCTTTTTCCTTGATTAGGAACCAATAAAGGATAGGAAGTGATTATCTATGGGATATGGATGCTATTGCTATGCAACAGGTAAATGAGAACAATTATCCCAAATGAAAAACATTAAATGAACATTTGGCAAATGTTCTTAAAGAGATAAGAATAGATTACTAATCAAGAGATGGTACAAATACAAGATTTTGGAAAGTAAATTTGATACTTCAAAAAATGAGAGTTCATAGGACATCAAATGATAAGGGAAATTGCACCTGTCAAAGACAACAAAATTTGAATTTTTGAGATTAAAAACACCTGCCAAACTTTTAACCAATGAATTGAAGTAAAAATGAGGTTCTCTACATGCTTCATCTGTGATCTCTAACCTAATAGAATAAAGCATATACAATTACCAGCATAAGGGGTATTTACAACATATAGTTATGGAAAACATCAGAAAGAAATCAATGAATTAGGCACCCACACTATGGTTCACTGCTGCTTTCTCCTAATAAGTTGCCATGACCACGCCGACAAGAAGATCACATGCCCAACCCCAATGGATGTCCAAAGAATAACCAACCATTTCGGCATGTGTTCATGAAACAATCCTGAAGGGTTGAAAACCAAAAGTCACGTTATAAGATTCAAAAATTACATAATCAGGACAAGAATTACAAAAAGGTAGAGAGCCCACCATGCCCAAACTTGATGCATATTAGAAGTTCAACGATGCAGATGGCAAGGGAAAGCCAACAAAATGTTCCCACCTTTTTAACTGGTTTTCTGAAAATTCACAGTGGTAAAGAGCAGTAAGGAAGGGGAATGACACAAAGGCCAGCTTATGGAGAAGTAACTGCATTCGAGGCTAAGGAAGGAAATACCTGTCTTGTAGGTAAGAATTGTACTCTCGGATGGTTGGTATTGCAATCAGCCACCATAACACTAATCTATATATTATCAAAGGGTTTTGGGGAGGAACCCAAAGACAAAACTTGAGGAAGAATGTGTTCAATTCCACCGTCAAGAACACAACACAGAGGCTCAGAACTTGAAGGAAACGCCAAGGACCAAGAAGTGGATGCCATTCATCTTTATCCCAATGTGCTGGAGTAAACTGACCAAGTGTTCGCTTGACCTAAAACATGACAAGATGCAGCAGCAATCAATCTCCTCAATAGTAAAGCATCAAAATAACGAACCCATCATAATGAATTACATACTTTACCAATAATATTTGGTTGTTGGCTGATACCAACCCACTCATATGTTCTACCATCAAAATAACGAACAGTACGCATCCCTGCCCAAATACCTATAAAGCATACCAAGAGATTATTCATCATACTAGTTCAGCATGTTATTATGTGAATGCACAAGTGAACAAGAGAAAAGACACATTATGCTAATACGGATATCATAATGAATTAAAAAGCAGGACATAGAGGTTTCAGAGTTTTTTTTTTTTTTTTTTTGGTTGATTTTAAAAAGCACTGCAACCAACAAGAGAAAAGGCAGATTATGCCAAATACAGACATCAGAATGAATTAGAAAGAAGGATATAGAGATTTCAGAGTTTTTATTTTTCTTGATTTTAAATAACTGCAACCAAACAAGAGAAAAGACACATAATGCCAATACAGAAATCATTAGGAACTATGGAAAGCAGGGCATAGAGGTTTATGTTTTTTTTTCCTCTTGATTTTGAGCAAGTAACACAGCAACCAAACAAGAGAAAAGTCACATTATGCCAATACAGACATCATTATGAATTAGAAAGCAGGACATGGAGGTTTCAATGTATTTTTGTCTAGATTTCAATTTGGAACATGCTTTGCCCCTTTATTACAAGTATTGATCTAGTTTTTTAAAAACAAATTATAACAATAATAAAAATAATGATGATGATGATGATGATAATAATAATAATAATAATAATAATAAGGTGCATCATAAAGAATCTGCCTTGTAATAAAAATTCTAAAACAGACAACATTGACCATTGTTTACAAATAATCAAATCATAAATCTGCACAAATGCACTAGAGACTTGTTCAGCAACCTAACAAATATCATGTCTACAAAATTTAGTAAAGCTAGAGTATCATACAGAATCTACCTTCCCTAATTTCTTGAGGGTTGAATCAAACAATTCTGGAATTAGTCATAAATACATACACCCCAAACAGCAAAATAACAAGAATTCAATATTCATACCAAACCAATTGCAGATTAATATGTCAAGAACAATGCTGTCCCACCAGCACTCGTTGAAATTTGGTAACATATGACGGAAGGTAAGCTGAAAGCATAAGAATAAGAACATATGTTCAGAATATAAAGAATAATCTGCCAGTGACTCCTAAAGGAGTGATGTAAAAAAGATTAAAGAGCAACGCATAAACTAAAGGGAAGTTGGCAAAGACTTGCACCTCCATTGACTCAAATCCAATTGATAGCACCCATAAAAGAGGTTGATTGCGAATCATGATGGCTTTACCCCACCACCCAAGGATATGAGCCAGAACAAATTCATCAAACACAGTATCCTGCCAAACAAGAAAATGAATCAGACAGACCTCAGAGCTTGAGATAAAAACTGAAACCAAAAGATGAAAAAGAAAAACTAAGGTAAAAAGAACCCAAAGAAAAAGGAAATTACAAGATTGTGAAAGTAGAAACCATACATAAACATTCTTAAACCTGTTCGTGGGATTTTCAGGTACATAAATTCTGCAATCAGCACCATAGGATCTTTCAGGAAGTTCTGCAGGAAGTAATAGTTAAACTTAAGCAACGGACCTAGAAAATGAAAAGGAAAATTAGCTAATCCATGTATAATTGCTGGAGGACAAGCCCTAAATTGTTACCAACACCAAGATCAGGATGTAGATACTTCATAAATTGGCGAGCATCATCACGGTTCTGAAGTCAGAAAAGAAAAATAAGACCAAAATAAAGAATATATAGGCAAATCACATTTGTAGCAGAAACAAAAATTGATTAAAAAACTAACGAATTGAGAAGGAGGAAGCAACGGATTACATTAACTCAGGAATGAATTAAATAAATAAATAAGCAAACTAAACCTTGACAAAAGAACCTACCTGAAAGAGCAAAAATGTTAATGAAACAAGGTAGATGACAGCCATTCCATGAACTAGGCGCCAAATCGCAGGATGTGGCCTAATAAGAATCCTGCAACCAGATGGGCCTGAGAAATTAAGGGTGCAGAAAGCAATCACTCTGCAATAAAAAACTTAAATGCAGGGTGTCCAAGATGCCAAAATTGCAATATATCCAGTTCCCTTCCACAGACATAATACCTCCGCCTTATATTTTGGTGTTTAATCTAAATTGTTAGCCATTAACTTACGTCGAAGGGGCTTGTAGTAAAGAGTAAGCAAGATAGACTGCAATCATTGCCCAGACACCCCTAGAACATTCATATAAAGCATAAGTTAGAAATTTTCCCTGAAAAATTGTGGAATAACAGATGAAAAAAATTGTAATAACATCACAAAGGGAATGAACGCACCTTTTCACAGTTGCAACCAGATCATCAACTGAGGTACGTTCAGGATCAAGAGCTCCACTTGCCCAACTGAAATAAATTTAGCACAACAGCAACAAAGTGCAATTAGAACACAAGTAAGCCCTTCCAGGTTATGTGGTATTCATAATCCAAGCAAATAAGGAAAAACTGATTCCACAATTTAGAAAGATGATGCAACTAGAACTTTTAAACTATAGCAACTCCAAAAAAAAAAAAAACAGCAGCAGATCCATAAAGGGGGGAAATTAATACAACTCTAGATCAATTACAAACGATTAGTAATTGCTAGTGTTTGCTTCCCAAAAGTTAACTAGGTGCAAAGGAATACACCCTTGTTTACACTCAACTTTGAAGAGAAACTAAATTATCGAAATATGTGTGGGCATAATCGATGTCCTTGCACTGAAATTTCCAAGCAGGATGCAGTGAAAAACAAAAAAGGACAGGTCATTTGAAAGAATCAGCGGGCATGCCCATAAAAATGCTAATCGTCTGTTATAAGTCCTTAGTAGCACATCATAAATGAGGAAAACACCACAAGTTAGGCATGAGCTAGTGAAACAAGAAACAGTTAAATCAATGGCAGAGCCACAAATACAGTACTAACCAGGAATAAGAGAGACTATCAAGCATGAGAAAGAGAGACAAGCAAGCACACAAAACTACAAATGCCTTTAAAACAAAATAAACAACAAAAAATTAAAAGGAGGGGGAGGAGGAAATAACTACAAAGGAAATATCTCAATATCCCACAGATTAATACGACATTACTGAATAGAACCTCAACAGTATGGTATTTGAAAAGTCAGTAATGATTAATGAACTCCATTAAATAGATAGCTTTCGTGTTGGAGTGTACAGATTTACATGATTAGGTACGTGGAACCTCCACTAAGTGCAAAGGGCCAAAGGCTGTTTGGAAAAGCATGATTCTTATATTGGCTCATTGTTGAATACATGTGTATTAATCACGGATACCTTACATCAGTGTGAACAGTGGCATATTCATTATAATAAATCTCTCAAAAAAATGAACCACTCCGAACAAAAGTTTACCCTAATTAATGACGCATGTATAGCATGTAGATCAGGCAACTCACATGAGAAAACATGCACCAATAAACAACAATGTAACTGTGCGGGGTTTGTATAGCCAAGCAGTCCATGGATCCAGCTCATCAACAGAACTTGTTGAGTTCACCTCACCATTTTGCATAGAAACAAGATTCTTTTTGTTACCCTGTCTATGGCCATTAGGCTCCATAAGCCTAGTCTTCCAAAATTCTGATTCTTGCCTGCAAATCACAAAATTTCAACAGGTAAATGAGCCCAACCACACAACTCTGAACAGCATATTTTAGGTAAAAATATTAAAGTGGGAACTTTTGCAAGGCCTTTGCCTTTGGTCCTTTTTTCAAAAATGGAAAGGGTAGGGCATTTTGGCAATTTCAACCAGTTCAGAAAAAAAATTGAAAATAGTGTAAAATCACCAACATGCCCATGTCCTTTAGATTTTTTAAAATAAAAAAAGGCACCAAAGGCATTGTAGAACAATCCTTATATCATAATATGAACAATTGGCAAGAATAATGATTGCTCTCAGTAAATGAAAAACTCAAGATCAAATTCCATCAAATAACTCAACACATTAAAATGAATTCTTATAAATCAAGGAATATAAAAGATTAGACAATTTGTGGAGCAAGTCTAATATATGGCTTTAAGAATCAAAATCGTTATATTTGTTCATGAAGTAAGTTGTCATTACTAGCCTCTAAGGTTTTGTAGAAGCAATTAAAGAAAACGTATTCCCTCTACTATCCACTGAGGGAATTGGCAATTCCATAGTTTTGAATTTCATTTTACAACTTTAAGTTATGCTATTGTTGTGATCACAACACAGTATAACTTTGTGTGGTAAAAACATTTTAAAAAATATAATAAAATAAAAAATCCAACACTTCCACTCATTTCATTTGGCATCTTTTCACCAACTAAAAACTTTTAGCAAAATCAGACTGCATCAGAAGTTTCTTCTCAAGCTCAAATCAATAGTTGAAATTAAAACGACTTCATGAAGGAACAAAAACGTACATCATTTTGAAGTGCTCACATATTTCTTAAAATCAAAATAAATAGAAATGAACTTAACTATGGACAAAGCAGACTACATCAGCTGCTTCTTTACATCTTTACTCACTATTTGACAAACAAAACCAACTTAAGGAAACATAAAGTTGCATGATCTCAAAGCAAACTCAAAATTATATAAATCAAATTAAATTCAAGTGAAAAACTAAAAAGATGTGCACCAGCATATTCAAGTTAAGAGACTTTAATTTAAAACACACCAAACTTTGAGATCCCTACCATACACAAGCATCTGCTGAAGTCCTAAAGAAAATTGTTCATAGTGGTACCTTTGAACAGTCAAATGCAACGATCAATTGCAGTAACATCTTTCTTTAAATATAAAAATTACACATTCTAATGAAATTATTACTGTATACACATAACTAAAACCCTGTTCAAAATAAGTAAATGTCACCAACTAAACAACATCATCTAATTTAACTGAAGAGTAAAAGATAATTCAAAATAATTAGAATAAAATTGAAAGCATTCAACAGTTAAATCTGACAAACAAAGGCTGAATTCAAGAATATTTCCATGCATGCAAATAATAAGCCGGAGAAAAGAAAATTCAAACACCTTGAAATCCTTCTTCCAATTCAGAAATGTCATGCACCACCCCCGTCAATTCTCTCTAGAAAAAAAAAAAAAAAAAAAAAAAAAAAAAAACAAAAAAAAAACCAAAAAAAAAAAAAAAAAAACAAAAAAAAAACCAAAAAAAAAAAAAAAAAAACAAAAAAAAAACCAAAAAAAAAAAAAAAAAAACAAAAAAAAAACCAAAAAAAAAAAAAAAAAAACAAAAAAAAAACCAAAAAAAAAAAAAAAAAAACAAAAAAAAAACCAAAAAAAAAAAAAAAAAAACAAAAAAAAAACCAAAAAAAAAAAAAAAAAAACAAAAAAAAAACCAAAAAAAAAAAAAAAAAAACAAAAAAAAAACCAAAAAAAAAAAAAAAAAAACAAAAAAAAAACCAAAAAAAAAAAAAAAAAAACAAAAAAAAAACCAAAAAAAAAAAAAAAAAAACAAAAAAAAAACCAAAAAAAAAAAAAAAAAAACAAAAAAAAAACCAAAAAAAAAAAAAAAAAAACAAAAAAAAAACCAAAAAAAAAAAAAAAAAAACAAAAAAAAAACCAAAAAAAAAAAAAAAAAAACAAAAAAAAAACCAAAAAAAAAAAAAAAAAAACAAAAAAAAAACCAAAAAAAAAAAAAAAAAAACAAAAAAAAAACCAAAAAAAAAAAAAAAAAAACAAAAAAAAAACCAAAAAAAAAAAAAAAAAAACAAAAAAAAAACCAAAAAAAAAAAAAAAAAAACAAAAAAAAAACCAAAAAAAAAAAAAAAAAAACAAAAAAAAAACCAAAAAAAAAAAAAAAAAAACAAAAAAAAAACCAAAAAAAAAAAAAAAAAAACAAAAAAAAAACCAAAAAAAAAAAAAAAAAAACAAAAAAAAAACCAAAAAAAAAAAAAAAAAAACAAAAAAAAAACCAAAAAAAAAAAAAAAAAAACAAAAAAAAAACCAAAAAAAAAAAAAAAAAAACAAAAAAAAAACCAAAAAAAAAAAAAAAAAAACAAAAAAAAAACCAAAAAAAAAAAAAAAAAAACAAAAAAAAAACCAAAAAAAAAAAAAAAAAAACAAAAAAAAAACCAAAAAAAAAAAAAAAAAAACAAAAAAAAAACCAAAAAAAAAAAAAAAAAAACAAAAAAAAAACCAAAAAAAAAAAAAAAAAAACAAAAAAAAAACCAAAAAAAAAAAAAAAAAAACAAAAAAAAAACCAAAAAAAAAAAAAAAAAAACAAAAAAAAAACCAAAAAAAAAAAAAAAAAAACAAAAAAAAAACCAAAAAAAAAAAAAAAAAAACAAAAAAAAAACCAAAAAAAAAAAAAAAAAAACAAAAAAAAAACCAAAAAAAAAAAAAAAAAAACAAAAAAAAAACCAAAAAAAAAAAAAAAAAAACAAAAAAAAAACCAAAAAAAAAAAAAAAAAAACAAAAAAAAAACCAAAAAAAAAAAAAAAAAAACAAAAAAAAAACCAAAAAAAAAAAAAAAAAAACAAAAAAAAAACCAAAAAAAAAAAAAAAAAAACAAAAAAAAAACCAAAAAAAAAAAAAAAAAAACAAAAAAAAAACCAAAAAAAAAAAAAAAAAAACAAAAAAAAAACCAAAAAAAAAAAAAAAAAAAAAAAAAAAAAAAAACTAAAGCGCATTCAAAACCCACTTAATCGCAGAAAATAAAGACAATCAGATTTCAGAAACTCATCAAAAGTAGCGTATGGTGCATGCCTATCATCGCCCAATTCAGAAATGATTTCTTTCTGTTACGTGGCAGTTTACTTTTAAATAGGCGTAATAATGCTGTACAAATACAATATTAATTACACTGAAGAGTATACACCGTACATATACACACACGCGCGCACAGAGCTAGAGGGGGAGAGAGAGGATCAGCTAAACAGGCAAGTTCCTCCGTCAGGAAAATTAATCACGAAAGAAAAATGATAAAGAGGAGGGCACTGACGTTTATAAAGCTGACAGCCAAGGCCTAGCCGTCCGATTGGTAAGAGTGGTGATCGTGGCCGTCGGATCAGACTGGCAACCAGAGTCGTAGAGATTGAGAAATGGCTATTATGGCCACCGCCGCCGCCGCCGCCGCCGCCGTCGACCGTATTTGAGTGAGCAGGAACTAGTTGAGATGTGAAAGAGGAAGAAGAAGAAGCAGACAACTAGAGCTCTTTCTCTTCTCTAGTATAGGAGGATACGTACATCCCTGCGTGTATGTATAGGTCGGGGGAGAAAGAGAGTCGTCACTGCTCTTCGGTGGAAGTTCGCAGCGGCGAAGAGAGAGAGAGAGAGAGAGAGAGGAGAGAGAGTATGTGTGTGTGGGTGTACGATGGTCAAAGAGAAAGGGAGAGAGGGGTTTTTGAAGATTGTAAAGATACGAAATAGGAATTTTAAATAATTACTGAAATTTAATTATTGGGGCCTTTAAGATGCTCAAAGTGCCCTTTTCGGATATTCTTATCTTATTTGCTTTGTGGGAAAGGACCAATTAATGAGCTAATGCCAATATGCTTTCTTTTGTTTGCCAATTTAATTCAAATTTACTCAAATGCCCTTCACTCAAACTTTGGTCGAATTCTTTTTAGAAACTTATTTATGAAAAGAATTTTTTTTATAGGTTGGTGATCTCAGCTTTGTTAGATTAATCATACGTAATCAGTTCACCAATAAGATCTTAGTCTTTCGTGTGTACAAGAGATCCAAACTTTCTAACATTTTTTGGGCTTTTTCTCATATATGCTTCCAGCCGAATTCGAATCTCCACATTGTCACTTACAGTTATGACCTTTAAGTCATGCGACAAACCAACTACACCAAGCCTCGGGGCATCAAAAGAAAATTATTATTTGCATGGTTGCACCCCCAAATTCTATTCCTAACTTCTATTCCATCATTTAAAATTTTGATGTAGACTAAGATTTAATTTGTTGTGCACACATAAAGACTAAGATATGACTTGTAGACTGATTGTGCAGTTCGCAATTTACATCCGCAAAGCCACTAGGGGTAGGTCTTGTGAGTTTAGGATTAATTTGACAAAACTAGAATCACTTAAATTTTTTAAAAAAAAAAGTTGATGTAGATCTTTTTCTTAGGACCCACAAGATGAAAATAACTTATCATTAAATTGCATGTATAGCATGAGATAAAAATGATAGTAGAAATTGAGAGTCCATGTAATACAACTCTTGTCAATGACCTTGTGGTCAATGAGCATGTAGTAACTCTCCCAAATGGGAGGTCATAAGATTGAGCCTTAGTGGATGCGGTATTGACTCTTTGTATTTGGTTGAAGTTATATAGCATTCCTTTGGAATTGAACATTGCATCCATATCAGATTTTTTCCCATTTTTGGGGGGAATGTGATTCCGTTGTTAATCTTAGGTAATGTTAGATTACCTCCCAATTTTACGTTATTTGCCCTTAACATCAACGCACCACATTTCTCGGCTCTCCACCATTTCTCCTCGGCATTTCTTCACTCTCCACCGTTCTCCACTGCCGGATTTGAGGATAATGAACCAAGAGGCAATCACCTTTCATTTTCATTTCTAGATCTATCAACGAATCAATTTTCAGTTTTCAATTTTAGATTCCCTTGCAGAAACACAAACAACCTGCAATATTCATCTTCTCCAAGTCTCAATTTAGGGTTCTTATCTTCTCAATCACACATGTAATATCTTTTGTTTCTTATTTCTTCATAAATTTGAGGATTAAACTAGAATCTCAAAAATATCATTACTACTTTGAAACTAATTTTGCCTGAGGGGGAGGGAGATGGTTTCTTCATTTTTCAATTTCTTCATCTTATTTCTATAGGAATTTGTTATTTATCTATTGAGTGCTCAAGAATTACTCTCTGCACGTTGTTTATTTATTGGATGTGATATTAGTGCTCCACTTATCAAGTTTGTTCTTTGTTGTTTTTGTTTTTTTGGTTCGTTGCTATGTGTGGATTCTGTAAATTTTTAGTGGGTTCCTTACCTCCTTGATGTTACAGGTCTTGAGCATTTAGATCTAACGTTTTGATAGGCTTTCGAATTTGTATTGTTATCACTGTATAAAGCTATCCTCTTTTCTTTTTTTCCAAACCTAATAAAATTTTGTCTAACTAAGATTTTCACTACTACAGAAAAAGAATACTACATTGCCTAATCAACGTCAGTTTTTGACAAACCGACGTTATATGTCAATAAAATAAAGCAAAAATAATATATATTGACTCTGTTTGGCAGAGCTTATTTAGGAGCTTATAGCTTATTTTAAACTACTTATTTTAAACTACTAATAAGCTATAAGCTATATTTGGTAATGTTTCTCAAATAAGCTAGTAGCTTAAAATAAGAGCTTATTTTTTATTTTTTAACGCTACCTAAGGTAGCATTTCAAAATAAGCTAGTAGCTTCCTAACTTTTTTTTCCATCTTTAACCTTATTATTTTAAAGAAATGACATCATTTACACTTCCAAATTAAAACTTTTTTAGCTAAACTTTTTTTACTTTTTTTCTTCAATATGTTTAGTTGTAATTTCAATTTGACATTTTTGTTTGAACATTGATTTTTGTATGAATTAATCTTATAAATTATAAACATTTTATTTTACTTTATATGTTTTCAAATATATGCTCTTACTTTATATTTTATTAAAATATATTGATTTCATTATTTTATTTTTAAATATATAAACAAACCTATTTAAATTTAAACTATTTAAATTGTATGAAGATGTTCTTTTTAGTCATTTTACATTTATCAGCTTATCAAAAAGCTAATTTTACCAAACACTTTTAAGCATAACAGCTAACTTAACAGCTCTTTAGATTTCAGCTTCGAGCTTATAACTTTTCAGTTTTCAGCTACTTTTCAACTTTCAGCTACCTTTTCAGCTAGGTTTGCCAAACATAGCCATTATTTACGATATTGGTTTATGGAAAAAACTAACATAATAAATATTTTTTTTAATATTAAGACATACGACATCGGACATCGTATGTTTTAAATATTTTTTTTTAAATTAAAGGCATACGATATCAGTTCTATAAAGAACCGACGTCATATGTTCTAAATAAAATTTTAAAAAAAAATCATATTCTAAATATTTTTTTTAAAAAAATATTAAAGACATACGGCGTTGACGTCGTATGTTTTAAATAATTTTGTTAAAAAAATTAAAGATATACGACATCAGTTCTATATAGAACCGACGTCGTATGTTCCAAATAAAATTTAAAAAAATCGTATGTTCTAAATATTTTTTTTTTAAATATTAAAGACATACGACGTCGTTAAATATTTTTTTTTTTAAATTAAAGATATACGACGTCATAGAACCGACGTCGTATGTTCCAAATAAAATTAAAAAAATTGTATGTTCTAAATAATTATTTAAAAAAAATTAAAGACATACGATGTTGGTTCTATGTGTAGAACTGACGTCATATGTTTATGCCTTTTTCTTTTATTTAAGAGATCAAATCAGTACGTCGTCACCAACGCACAGTAGAACCAACGCATAGCTTCATCACCAATGCACAATACGCCGTCTTCTTCCTTCATATTTTAGAGATCAGATCGTTGTCTTCCTTCATCACCAACGCACAGCTTCATCGTCGTCTTCCTCGTTCAATTGCAGCTTGCTTCGAATCCTCCGTGCGTATATGAATCCTTAGTATATTGCTCAGATTTACATTTCACATTTCAGATTTCTTAGTATATTATATTGCTCATATTTCTTAGTATATTTCAAAATCCTTCGTTCAAGTGCTCTGTGTCCTGTGGATCTCGTCGAACACTAATCACGCTCATCAACTGTCTAGGTGCTCAGATTTCTTAGTATATTCCTCACCAACTAGTCCCCCATCAATTGCTCGTCGCTAATCACGCTCTTGATCCTCTCACTTACCTTAATTATAAGAATAGTTGTATTTATTATAGTAACATTATAATATGAATTATTATATTATTAGAATTAGTGGAACTTAAGAATTAGTTAGGTTTTAAGAATATAATATTATAAATAATACGCACCATGTATTGTGATGGTGGTGGTTATGATAATGAAGTAAATTATTTCGAGTTGGTTGAATGTGATCGAAAATCTAATTATAGATGAAATAAGATGGTCAAGAAGTTAAATGAAGGTTCGACCACATGAGGTCGGGAAGTTAATTGAATGGGATTGATGTGACTGGGATGTTAATTAAGGGCCCGACCATGTGAGGTTGGTAGGCTCCGAGTGGAGTGGTGTAGGTTGGGAGCCCAAAAATCCCTCTCAAAGGTGCAATAAATGTTCTATTTATAGAGGGGAAGAGGGGTCACGTGATGGGTGCTCAACATGCTCTCCATGTGTCCTAGGTGGATTCAGTGGTGAGGTTATACTTATCAAGTGTTCTTAGAGATTTGACACGTGAAGGGGTGCTTGGAGACCGGGGAGTCTACTAATAATGAGATTGAGATGTGTAATAATAATGAGGCCGGGAAGTCTAATGAGTTGTGAGACTAGGAGGTCTACTAATAATGAGACCGGAGGTCTAATGATAGTGAAACCACCGAGATGTCTACTAATAATGAAACAGAGAGGTTGAGAAATGAAATAACTAGTGTGCTCGACAAGTACACCAATGAGGTCAGAAAATATACTAGTGAAGTCAAAAAATACACTAATGAGCTTCGTATAACAAGCCCTATAACCCTATCACAAGTCTTTCTCAATATACTATATTTCTCCTTACTTTTTGTCTCCCTCTCTATATTATGTCTCCCTTAATATTCTAAACTCTGTCCCCTCTTATTCTTTGTTATTATTTTCCTAGAGTCAACACATATTTGAAGTGATTGTGGTTACTTGATATAAGATCGTATCAATTGAGAGAATTTGTAAAATTATTACTGAGTACGTATCAATTAAAAAATAAAAGAAAAATTGCAACTACGAGAAAGAATTCTCTCCACGATTTTGTATTTTTGTTACCAATTCCATTTGGTATACTATGTTCTTTGGTTAGGAAAAAAAAGTTCAACAGAAATAAAAAACTTACAAAAAAAAAGTATTAAAGAATTATTATGAAACATCTCGAATCGGTTCCTATTAGTTTTTGTATTACATCTATTGTTCTTGATATATATATGATGCTTTTTCTACGAAACGAATGATATAAAATATTGAGATATTACAAGATGATGCATGATAAAACAATCCAAACTATATTATATATACTTTAACTCCATAGCTAGCGAACTAAATTGCAGAAAAATACACACTTCATGGTCAAAGTATTTATGATGGCCGGTGTATTATGGACCATGGTTAAAAAAATCGCTAGGCGCTGCTCGGACACTCGGGGAGCGCCTAGCGCCTAGGATGCCTAGGCTGAGGTTAATTGCCGCCTAGGCGTCAGTGTATTTTTTTTACTTTATTTTTTATTTTTTAAAAATGTGTTTAAGTATTTTTAATTTTTTAAAGACTAATAATTATAAATTATATAATACTTTAATAGTTAATTCTAAAATATTAAATATTAACCTAAAAAATATAGTTTGTACAATTTAAGATTATTTCGCTCAAAACGATATTGCTTTGAGTGAAATAACCCATTACAAGAAAAAGAACAATAGTTAATCGATCGTCGGGGCCTAAGAGGCTTAGGCGGTCCGCGCCTAAGCGGCCTAGGCTGTTGCCTAGCCAGCCAGCCGCCTAGACCACCATTTAAGGTGATACGCTAGGCGGTCGAACGGCGCCTAGCGCCTAGATGGGGATTAATTGGTGTCTAGGCAGGATTTTTACAACATTGCTGTGGGCATCAGGTTTCTTGACCTATTGTCATCAATCACCACATCCACCTTCAAGCCTGCCTCTAACGTTGGCGTCACCAAAAACCCCCGTCCGGATATCCTGCCAGTTGTTGAGGAACTCATAAAGAGTTAATTTCATTTTTGGTCCTAGATTTATAGGTGACAATCTACTTTTAGTTCTTTTTTATTAAAACATCATCATTTGGTCCTAGTATTATTGTGGCATGACCAATTTTGGTCCTCCATCAATAAAATCGTTAAAATATCGTTAAATACAAAGACATTTCAACCTTTTTTTATACAAAATATGTTAAACCACTATATTTTTTATGTTTATTTTTTTGAAAACATTCATAATTGAAGATCGAAATATCTTTGTATTTAACGATATTTAAACAGATTTGTTGATAAAGGACCAAAAATGGTCATGTCACAATAATATTAGGACCAAAATGGATGTTTTAATAAAAAAAGGACTAAAAGTGGATTGCCACCTATAAATTTAGGACTAAAAATGAAATTAACTCTTCCACAAGATGTTAAGGATCTAGTAGATCTTGATATTTCATGAGTTGTTGAGGAACCTAAAGATCCTAATATTCTACCAATTACTGAGGAGCCAATAAATCTAGTATCTGAAGAACTAGTAGATCTTGATACTCCATCAATTATTGAAGAGGCCGTAGATGTTGTACGTTATTCAACTAGTTCTTGATGATCCTATAGAAGCTGCAAAGATTGTTATAATTTTCAATTGCAATTTTGAGCAACTAAGCATGGATAAAAGTTTAAACTCGTCACCAAAAAATCTGCTGTTGTTTCAAAAAATCATTTCTTATACCACTGGTGTGGTTGGAAAGATATATCACCTCTACGGTAAAAGTGGTTCACAAAATGCTCCAAGACAAGGGCATCACATGGTACAAGGATTTATGTTACAAGGCAAATCATTGCATGCACAAGTTATCTATACCTTCATCCGGCGACTCAATCAAGTTGTATTGTTGGAAACAATCTATTCATAACATTGATTCTTATAATAAATGATGTAATTCCATAAGGTGATGATTAGTGATGTATAAAAGCGAAATTACTGGGTAAAATTCCCTCTCTCTCTGATAAAATATAAAGGTTAAAAGATGTATGTCAGAAAAGGTTATGAGTTCTTTTAAAAATATTGTATTTTCTGGGCGCCTTTAAGAAATACTGCCACCAACATTTAATCAACGTCCTTTGGCGCAGTAATCTGTTAAGAGTTTTCTCATCAAATCTTCCACGGACTGAGGAGAACTCTTGGAATTAAGGGACTTTCTAGTCTCCATATCATCAAGAGGTGATTAATGTATATAGATTAGAGATGTGAAACAATTCTTGATTTATTCGGTCTAGAGATTACGTCTCCAATGGAATCAAGTAAGTTTTATCTTTATTTTGTTTTAATTAAAAAATCATGATCATTAACATTGTTTAGTTGATTGATTTAATTTATATGCAATTGAATGGTAAATGTGCTTCCGTATTCAATTTATATAGCGCATAAATGTTTGATTACCATTTAGTATTAGAGCCTACTTGTAAATTGATTAATAACTAAAATTTGGATTCATGATATTTAGGGATTTTTAATTATAAGGTTTATTAATTGTGAAAAGTCAAGTGAGGTTTATTAGGGTTTATGATATTTGGGTTTATTAGTTGGTATTACTAATATGTGATTATATGATCATTTTTATCGCAAATCATATTGTGGACAATGATCATGGCTGAAACTGCAGTTGTGTTGAACGGATAGTGCAGTTGTGTTGAAAGGAAACTGCAATTGCGCGGAACAGAGACCGTTCATCCGTTCAACACAACTGCAGTATCCTTTCAACACAGCTGCAGTATCCGTTCAACACAACTGCAGTATTAGTCCAACACAACTGCAGTTTCAGACGGATGACACGGCCTTTGTTCCATGCAACTGCAGTTCCCTTTCAACATAATTGTAGTATCCGTTCAACACAACTACAGTATCAGTTCAACATAACTACAGTATCAGCCATGATCCATGGTCCACGACTGCATTTTCACACCCACCAGGAGGACAAGGTGTTTTTTGATGGGTGGAGAGTGATATCAGATCCATCATTTATAGATCATCTGTGCGTATTTCCTAATATAAACTTTACTGCTTTGTAGAAGCCTTTTGGTCCATTTTTTTTCCCTGGTGAAATCATTTATCTTTTCCTCTTCTTTCCTTCTTATCTCCATGGCAGTAGCTGAAAGCTAAGGCAAAGATCAGACCGGGATATGTTGGGTCAGTGTGCGTGACTAAAAATCAACATACATATATAGGTCACGAATATCAATGTAATTCTAAAAAGTAACTACTAATGATGGTTTAACTTTAACTTTATATTGTCATATAGTTATTAAAGGTGATTATGGTCAAGATATGGATTTGATTGGGGAAGAGTTTGGATGAAGATGATTGTTAGGTACTATTATTGTTGTTATTTTGTTGATGATGAAAAAATGCGGTGGAAATGAAGAAATTAAAGGCATATAAAGGTGTGTTGCGTTTGAAAAGTGAATTTGCAATCTTGGAATATTGTTAAAGGTCAAAGATTGCATTTTGAATAACCAAATCATTTCATTAGCATCAAGATTACCTTAAATTATTATTTTATATAAAAAGTTAGAATTACATATGCTTTTTATCCATCTTAATTCTCGCGCCATTTCTAACCCGCCTCAATATTAATTATATGTAAAAACTTTCGTGAGACCGTCACACACGGATCTTTATTCGTGAGATGGATCGTTAATATGAAAATATAAAATTTACATAAAAAAGATAAAATATAATACTTTCAGTATAATAAGTATTATCATAACCCGACCCCGTCTCATGGATAAGGTTCCGTGAAACTCTCATAGTCGCTCTAATTATATATGTCAAAATATTTCAATATCAAATATTCAACAAAAGAAATATATAATATTATATTATTTCATAATTATTTTACTAAAATAAGTGTATAGATGACAAAATGAGTGAATAGAGCAGAGTGGTATGTGATCATTCGTTCGTTTGAGGAGCCATCGGCATTTGCTAAATCTAGATAATTGGAGTTGATTTTGAAATTAAAGAGCGAAGTTTTAATGTGATTTTTCGGTTCTTTAGCTTCTTTTATGGTGCTTGGACTTTAAGTGTGAGCATAAATATAATTTATGTGCAGTTAAACTATCAGCTTAGGCTTTTAGTTGGATGGAGCACATGCTTCAATTTGGTATCAGAGCCATGCAAAAGGTCAATCGGCCCGCACACGTGAGGGGGTGTGTGAGCATAAATATAATTTATGTGTAGTCCAACTATAGACTTTTAATTGGATGGAGCACATGCTTCAATTTTAAGTATATCAACAAGAATTAATTATTTCAAAGAAACTTGAAATTATGCAACTTATTGCCAGTAGTCCGATGACTTAAGAATGATTTGCATAGGCTAAAACAGTAACGGACTCAACATCAGCAATGCTTGCTCCTAGAGGAGATAGTTCCACGTTGGTTAAAGAGTTCATCACGGACGGCAGCACGTGGAATATTCCGGCAATAGAGGAGCTTCTACCTAACAACGGGATCTCCAGAATCAGGGCGGTTCCACTTCCCGTCGACAACAATCAAGAAGACAGCCTCTATTGGCTTCATTCAGGTACGGGCACAATTACGGTTAACTAGGCTTATTCACAGGGTCGTTCCAATAAAAATGGGGTCTTGTGCAATATTTTAAATTGGGCCCTTTAATTTTTTCAAATAATTTGTATATATATAAATAATAGTTGTTCAAAAAGTTGCTTCAAAAATTCAAAATATAAATATTGTATAAAAAATAAATCTAAAATTTCATTTAAAAAGTGTCATGCGCCGTACACATTTAGACACAAAAACATCTACCAAACTTTTGATATCAACTACTTCTTCTAAAATCTCATTTTCAATAGAGATTAAAGTTAATCCATTGAGTCTCTCTTGCAACATACACGATCGTAAGTAAGATTTCAACAATTTCAATTTTGAAAAACTTCTTTCTCCATTTGGCAAATATCTTGTGTAAAATGCCGAGGAAAATCTTCTAAAGAATTTATCTTTAGGATCTTTACTTTTGATTTATGGGACTTGCTAAATAACTACTATAAGTGTTTGATAAATGACTTTTGAGATAAGTATTTTGTTTCGATCACACGCTTGATTTTGAAAAACTTATTTTGAGTAGTTTATCACTTTGACTTTTTGAGAATGCACAAATTCCTCTAATTCTCTTATTAAATTGTAGAATCCCTTTCATTCATTTTATGAATTACTCCGTATTTCTTATTTTAAAGTATGTATTTTTATTTTTATTTTAAATTTTAATGTATTTATTTATGAAAAATAGTGAAAAATAATTTGTATTAAATTTTCTGTATCTTTATTATTATAAAAATATTATTAAAGGATTTTTTATATGTAATTATTAATAATTAATATATTATTATTATTATAAATTAAATTCTTATTATCAAAAATCATTTTACATGTTATCAGCTAAAGTTAATAATTATTGTACTAGTTAATTTGAATAATTGATAGTAGAACTAATACATTTGCTAACGGCTAATAATTAATTGCAAAACAAAGCAAATAAGCAATAGGCTTTTGTGTTGAGTACGATGTAAAGAATTTATTTTGTGGACTTATAGAATTATCTTATATTTAAGAAGGTATACTAGAAGTTTCGATAATGCCCTTTTTATTAAATAGGAACATATTATTATTATTATTATTATTATTATTATTATTATTATTATTAGGCAAAAACTTGTGTGAGACCGTCACACCATGAGACGGGTCGGGTCGGGTCGGGTCAAGTTGCAACTGTAACACTTATATGCACAATTGTCATACTTATATGCTCAAATGTAATACTAATCAGGAATAAAATTTTTGTTACTTATAAGAGTAAATGTAATACTTTTAAGTGAAAATACAATACTTTTACATTTCGATTTAAAAGTATTACATTTTCCCACAAAAGTATTATAGTTGCCCTTATAAGTAAGGGGCACTTGTCAGCATTACTTATTATGAAAAATGTATTACTTTTTCTCTAATAAGTAACAAAAATTGTATTCCTGATTAGTGTTATATTTGAGCATATAAGTATGACATTTGCACATATAAGTATGATATTTGCATGGTGCATTGACCCGACCCGACCCGTCTCACGAATAAGGATCCGTGAGATGGTCTCACACAAGTGTGACCCTTATTATTATTATTATTATTATTATTATTATTATTATTATTATTATTATTTTGTGTACATTAATTATTATTGTTGAACCTAAAATGAATTACCAACTAATAATTGTTAGAATATAACATAGAAATTAAAATATTAATTACAGAGGTCAAAAGAACCGAGCACCATGATGCACTTTAAAGACCAAACATGGTGCCTCAAGCATTTTATCTTGCATCTCTTTATCATCTTTCGCCTAATGTTCATTTAAATATGATCTTTATTATCTTATTACATTCACAAAGAGAAAAGAATAATTAAGATTCAAATGCCCACACTTTTTTGTAGGCAAGATAAGATATTTTTTTTCTTTTGGTGGAATAAAGTGTTTATGTTTGTGAGGTTTAATTTGAAAGCAATTCATGAGTGACAATCGAGAATATTAAAAAGAGTGAAAATATAAGGGATAATTCATATTACCATAAATTTGTGGGAAGCTGTCAAGGATTCAAGGCGTTGCTTAATCAAGAATAGAGGTATTCGTCATGTTCACGGATAAATAAATTACTATGAGGGTTGGATGGTAAAGCATCAGAGTAGTCTGAATCTTGATATTCACGTGTTTGATGTCCTTCTAGTAGCATTAATCCTTAGCTTTTGCTGACTAAATTGAAGTTATTGCCTATTTTCTTGTAAAGGTTGGTTCGATTTCTTTCTCACATATAAAAAAAAAAGGTAAAAACTTGTGTGAGACCGTCTTACCGTAAGTCGGGTCGGGTCGGGTTAAGATACACATGTGATACTTATATACAGATATCATACTTATATACTCAAATGTAATACTAATCAGGAATGAAATTTTTGATACTTATAAGGATAAACGTAATACTTTTAAGGGAAAATATAATACTTTTACATTTCGATTTAAAAGTATTACATTTTTCCTCAAAAGTATTATATTTGCCCTTATAAGTAAGAGGCACTTGTCAACATTACTTATTATGAAAAATGTATTACTTTTTTTCTTATAAGTAACAAAAATTGTATTATTGATTAGTATTATATTTGAGCATATAAGTATGACATTTACATATATAAGTATGACATTTGCATGTTGCTTCGACTTGACCCGACCCGTCTCACGAATAAGGATCCGTGAGACAGTCTCACACAAGTGTTGTGACCCTAAAATAAATAAGTAAATTTGAGTTAAACCACCTTTTTCTTAAAAATAAATGAGGGATTGATGCATGTGTTCCATCTCAATTACCCCTCACGTGTGCACGAACTCATGACCTTTGGCATGGGGCTAGCTCTGATAGCAAATTGAAGTGTGCACTCTATTTCAACTAAAAGTTTAAAGAGATAATTGAATTGCACATTTATGTATATATATTATATGCTCAATCGAGATTGGAATTCCGGGCGAAAGCCTCAGAAGACATAGAAATTCTTATCGTTGAGGGAGACCAGCCAGCTAAAGCAAGGTCCTCCAAGATAACCCGCGTACAGCCGAGATGATCAACGACCTACCTACTCATGTCTTGCCGAAGAGCCTAAAGCTGCCCAAGTAACTGGAAAGCATGAGCCCTTGTCGATGAGCCCAAGGCCTATTTGATTGATGCCCGGACCTGTTGGGACTTAGTTTCTTAATACGACCAATGACCGAATGCATCAGTTCTTCAAAGAGAGAAGAAATCAACATGGAGAGGATAACTTGGTCTTGTTGAATCTATGCAATACGGGAGAGAGAACCCACTACTATGCCGGACATGGATGCCGACAATGCTGTTTCGACCGGACATGGGAACGAGCTGTCCACATAGCCAAGAAGATTTTGCTAGTGAAGGAACGATACCAATTGAGTTCTCCAGAGTAGAAAATTTTGGGTTGTAAGTATGATAAAAACAGAATGATGGGCAATAGACAATGCATTGTTAATCACAAGAGAGATGGCAGCCTTGGAGATAGTATGCTTGGAAGACACTCAGATAGCGTTGTCATGCACATCCGAAGATGTTAATGCCATGAGAGAACATGAGACTTCTGATATCATATGAGAACAACAATTCAGGAATATTATTCACAATAAAATCATTCAATACATAAATACACCGGATAGATGATGATGATGATGATGATGATGAATAATAGGAGACCTAATACAAGTATAATAGTAGAGTCCTAATAAAGAGAAACTATGGGCCCGTTTACTAAATGGAAATTTTCTCCAGTTCTCTGAAAATTTGGAAAATTGGAAAACAAAAAACAGAAAACATGTTTACTATCACAGTTTTCCATTTTTAAGACAGGAAACAATTTTTCAGTTTTCTAGAAAACTGAAACACTATTAAAAATTGTTTTCTAAATGGAAAATAGAATCATTTATCATCTATTAGACTATATGTTACTATAACCACATTATCACCATTATCTACACACACACACACACACACACACATATATATCCATTACTATGATTACATTTATTATTATCTTCTTTTACTTATCATCATCTTCTATCTTTTCTACTTGCATTACTTATTTAAGCATAACTTATTTGCTTATGTTTAAAATTATACATCATTCACATTACCAAAATTAAAAATTAAAATTTATACCACGTTTTGTATTTTGATTGAACTCAATTGATTATTGGTTCGGATATTTTTAATTATGTTATAACGGATAAAAGTTTGATCTAGATATCGGATATCAAAATTTCACATATATTATCTTTATTCTATTTAAACCAAATATATTTTAAAATATTTTAAATATAAGGTCTAAAAATCATTCGAAATTAAACATATGTTAATTTTATAATGTAAATCTAAAAAAATTTTTTTTTTTAAAATAAGGATTAGTAAACAAGTTTTCTAAACAAAAAATAGAGAATGAAAACTGAAAAATTAGAAAATAGAAAATAGTTTTCTGTTAGTAAACAGATCCTAAACTTTTTGTCCCCTGATCATACCGTCACCACTTTTTACCTCTCAATTATTTACAAAATGATATTTTGTCCTTCAATTATTTACAAAGTGATTTTTTTTAATGTAACTCTAATATAACTCACAAACTAAAATACCAATTTAAAAATAATTAAGGGGCAAAAGTATTATGTTTCTATAATTTAAGGGTGAAGTATGTCATTTAGGAAAGAAATGCCAGGGAAACTGGGAAGGTGTCACTGATGTAAAAAATAAATTGAGGGGCAATTTGACAATTAACTAAAAAATGACAAAAATAATTTTATTTGAATTTTATTTAAAAAAGATTTTGTTAAAGCTTTAATTGCTAAGGGCCCAAAAAGATATTATTATTATTAGGACTCTACATAATAGAGTCATACTATAAGTCTCAGTCCTAGTTTACTTATGATTCTCAGTCCTAGTTTACTTATGATTCTCTTGTATATATACTCTTGTATTCCTACAGTTATATTTTGTGAACTCTAATACAAACATAATTGTTCTCATCTGGTATCAGTCGCTAGGGTTTCGTTCTTGTTCCCATGGCTACGAATGACGGCTCTGCCTCTGAGCGGACCGTTTCAGATGTTGCTGTGAGTTCTGCGGCGCCGGCTCCCGTGTCGTCGCTCTCTTCTGCTCATCACTACATTAGCATCAAACTCAACCACCGCAATTTTTGGTTTTGGCGTACTCAGGTTCTCCCGTTTCTACGTGGCCATGATCGCATTGATCTTGTTGATGGATCGTGTCCTTGCCCGGAGGAGTTCCTCCCTGCCGTGTCTGCTGCTACCTCGTCCGCTGCTGCTGCCCGCGTTCGGAATCCGGCGTTTGTTGCGTGGTCTCGCCGTGATCAAGGGTTGCTGTCTCTCCTGGTTTCTTCGCTGTCCGAGGAGGTGCTCTCCATCGCCGTCGGCTGTCGGACATCGAAGGAGTTGTGGGATGCCATTGAGCAGTCCCTCGCTTCCGCCTCTCAATCCCGCCAACTTCACTTGCTTAGCAAACTCCATGGTCTCCGGCAAGGAGATTCATCGACGGCAGAGTATCTCGGGCGAGCTCGGCTTATTGTTGAAGATTTAGCTCTCGCCGGCCGGAAGGTAACGCTGGAAGAACAGAACCTGTACGTGTTCCGCGGCCTTCGACCGGAGTTCAAGGGTGTCACCTCTTCGCTGGCGGTTCGAGGATATCCGGTGACGCTCCTTGAGCTTGCTGACTTGCTGGGCGCGCAAGACTTTATCGCCGGTGATGATTACGCATTGCCTGGAGGTGCTGCACCGGCGGCTTTCGCTGCTCAGGGAGGTCGCCAGTCGCGTGGTCGTGGAGGAGGCCGTTCGGCTGGCGGAGCACCGTTCGGTCGTGCTGGTTCTAGTTCTGCTCGCGGTCGCGGAGGTTCTGCATGGCGCGGCGGCGGCGGTTCTGGTCGGCAGTCACGTGGCGGTGGGAGAGGCCGTGGCAGAGGCTCTTCCATCCAGTGTCAAATTTGCGGTTCATTTGGTCACTCGGCTTTGTCTTGTTACAAGTTGTCTTATGTTGTTTCTCCGCAAGCGAATTTTATTCATCAGGGTGATTCGGCAAATAACGTGACTGCTCATACCTGGTTGCCTGATACTGGTGCAACACATCATGCCACACCTGATATAGCTGCCCTCTCTACTTCTGAAGAATATGGTGGTAACGACACTTTACGTGTTGGTGACGGTACGCCTTTACTTATTAGTAACGTGGGTCATGCTTCTATTTCTACGCCTTCTAGGTCTCTTAAGTTGTCTCATATTTTACATGTTCCTCGTCTTTCTGCCTCTTTATTATCCGTTCAGCGCTTTGCGTCGGATAATCAGGTGTTTTTTGAGTTTCACCCTTCCTTCTTTGTTGTGAAGGATATTCGGACCAAGGAAATTCTTTTGCGGGGCAATAGTTCCGGTGGGCTCTATACCTTGCCGGTTCCTTCTGGTTCACCTTCCGCGTTTATTTCTGCTCGTGCTTCGGCGTCTACGTGGCATGATCGTTTGGGTCATCCGCATCAGCGTGTTTTACATCGAGTCTTGGAGTCTTGTTCTGTTAGTGAGTCGAATAAAACTTCTCATACTGTGTGTTCTGCGTGTCAAATGGGTAAATCTGCACGTTTCCCATTGCCACGTGTTGTCTCTGTTAGTTCGAATGTGCTAGATTTAGTTTATACGGACATTTGGGGCCCTGCTCCTGTACTCTCTTCTGAGGGTTATCGTTATTTTGTTTTATTTGTGGATGACTTTTCTCGTTATACTTGGTATTTTCCTATGAAATTAAAGTCAGATATATATTCTGTTTTTGAGCGTTTTCGATGTTTAGTTGAACGTGCCTTCAATCGTAAAATCAAAGCTGTTCAATCTGATTTAGGGCCTGAGTATAAAAAGTTACATTCTGTTTTTGTTCAGCTTGGTATTAGTCACAGGCAATCTTGTGCGTACACACACGAACAGAATGGTCGTGTGGAACGGAAGCACAGGCATGTGGTTGAAACCGGGCTAGCACTTATGGCTCGTGCCTCTGTGCCGTCTCGGTTCTGGCATTTTGCTTTTGAGGCTGCTGTTTTCCTTATTAACAAAATGCCCTCACATACTCTCCATAACTCTAGTCCTCATGTCTTAGTGCACAGATCTCAGCCATCATATTCCTTTCTTCGTGTCTTTGGCTGTCTGTGCTATCCGCACTTACGGCCATATAATCGTCATAAACTGTCTTACAGGTCTTCTCCATGTGTCTTTCTGGGCTATCCTGATTCGTTTTGGGGTTATAGGTGCATGGACCTGCGTACTAATAAAGTTTTTGTGTGCCGTCATGTGCGGTTTGATGAAGCTGTGTTTCCTTTTGGTGCTAAGTCTGTTTTGCAGGCTCCATCAGAATCTATTGCACGACCTTGGGCTGAATCTGTTTTTCATCCTGTGGCTGATCCATCTGTGGTAGCTCCCTCGCCTCCTGCTGATGTGGCTCAGAAGAGGCCTCGTGGTCGGCCACGTGGTCATACTGTGCGTCCCACGGAGAGGTCTCACTCCATGGCCACTAGGAGTCGGTCTGTGGCTCCGGTTGCGGGTTTGACTGTGCAAGTTTCCTCTGTTGATCCTACTTGTTATACTCAGGCAGTCAAACACTCTGAATGGAGGGAGGCAATGGATCAGGAGTTCAATGCCTTGTTGCAGAATCAGACATGGTGCTTGGTTCCTCCCACTGCGTCTATGAATATTATTGGCTGCAAGTGGGTGTTTCGCACGAAAAGGAAGGCTGATGGATCTGTTGAGCGCTACAAGGCCAGGCTCGTGGCTAAAGGGTTTAATCAGGTCCCGGTCAAGATTTCTTTGACACTTTCAGCCCGGTGGTTAAACCTACTACAGTCAGGTTGTTGCTCTCTCTTGCTCTTTCTTCTGGCTGGCTAGTCAGGCAATTGGATGTGCATAATGCATTCCTTAATGGTAATCTTACAGAAACTGTTTACATGCGTCAGCCTCCGGGGTATGTTGATTCTCAGCACCCTGATCATGTTTGCTTGTTGAAACGCTCCCTGTATGGTTTGAAGCAGGCTCCCCGGGCTTGGTTCACTCGTTTGCACACTTTTCTGTTATCTGCTGGTTTTAATGCCTCTAAAACTGATGTTTCGTTATTTTATTATTCTCGTGGATCGGCTACTGTTTACCTGCTTGTTTATGTGGATGATATTCTTGTTATGAGCAATGAGCATGGTGCATTGGAGGCTTTGCTCTCCAAGCTCTCTAGTACTTTCAAGATTAGAGATCTTGGTGTGCCTGGGTTTTTCCTTGGGATTGAAACAGTCAAGTGTGCAGATGGAGTGTTGCTTTCTCAGCGCAGGTATATGACTGACATACTTAAACGAGCTGGTATGACAGACTGCAAACCTGTGTCTACACCTACTACGACTTCAAAGACAATATCTACCTGTACAGATCCATATGATGATCCCACACAATACCGGAGCATTGCAGGTGCACTACAGTACCTAACTATCACGAGACCAGATTTATCCTTTGCAGTTAATCTGCTTTGTCAGCACATGCATGCTCCAACCACTGCACATTGGGAACAACTGAAACGTGTGTTAAGGTATGTTAAAGGTACTATGTCTTTGGGTCTGCGATTGAGAAAGTCAAGTTCAGGTGAGCTTCATGCATTCTCGGATTCTGACTGGGCTGGTTGTCCTACGGATAGAAAGTCTACTAGTGGGCATGCTGTGTTTCTTGGAACCAATCTAGTGTCCTGGGTATGCAAGAAACAAAGGACTGTTGCTCGATCTTCTACTGAAGCAGAGTACAAGGCTCTTGCAGATGTATGTGCTGAAGTTCTGTGGATCCTCTCTTTGCTGCGAGAAATAGGAATTTCACCTCTTCCAGTGCCCAAACTTTGGTGTGACAATCTTGGAGCTACTTATATGTGTGCTAATCCTATTTTTCATGCTCGCACAAAGCATGTCGAAATTGATTATCACTTTGTGAGAGACAGAGTGGCTGCAGGAGACATTCAGGTGCACTTTATTTCTACTAAGGATCAGCTAGCTGATATTTTCACCAAGTCACTCGCAGGTCCCCGGTTCTGTTTCTTACGTGACAAGCTACAGGTTACTTCCGTACCATCCGCTTGAGGGGGAGTATTAGGACTCTACATAATAGAGTCATACTATAAGTCTCAGTCCTAGTTTACTTATGATTCTCAGTCCTAGTTTACTTATGATTCTCTTGTATATATACTCTTGTATTCCTACAGTTATATTTTGTGAACTCTAATACAAACATAATTGTTCTCATCATTATTATTATACCGTAATAGTAGCATGCCAGGGAAGTAGCAAAGCTAATTTCCGTAACGTGCAAAACGGCAATTCCATGTTTGTACAGTGACATAACGGATCCCACTACCACACGATAGCTGGAGTTCGGTCCCATCCCAGACACGAATTCCTAAAGGAAAATGACAATCCGTCAAATCGTAATCTTTTCCGATAAGATTAAATATGTTAGATTAAGGCCTGTGACGGTAATAATGTGTTTACCGGTATATTATTTGAGTATTTGAATGTTTGTCAAGTATACAGTATTGAGTGCAATGCACAGTATACAAAATGAGTTGAGTGTTGTTCTTTTGTCTAAATTCAAGTGTCGTCCCTCTACAAGTGTTTTTGTGAGCCTTTTATTTTGTTCAGCTCAGTAACGGAGCATTGATGAGGAGTTGAACGTTGGACATCAATGCTTGAGGAGTTGAACGTTGGGCATCAATGCCTGAGGTGCTGAATGGTGAGGAGCTGAACGTTGGTCATCAATGCTGAGGAGCTGAACGTTGGTCATCAATGCTGAGGAGTTGGACCGTTGCGCATTGATGCTGAGGAGTGAGGTGTCTTGGGTAGTTTGAACGGCAACTGTCTTGGTCATGCCAATGGTTCTGGGTCGGGTACCCAATTACCCTGTCACCAGCCCCCCACTCCCTAGCTGGCGAGAATGGCTGAGGTAGCTAGGGAGTAACAGCCTGGCACTTGTGCTGAAAATTTGGTATGTTGGATTCTAGAAGGAAATTTTACCGAATGGAAACTTCACTGATTTGTGGAATATTTCCTAATTTCCTTGCGATTTTGTTTCCTTGTATGGGCCGACTTCGTATGTATATAAGGACCCTCTCAGAATTTGTGTCTTTCATCCTTCCTCTTCACGTTAGCCGGGTTCATCATGAGTCCAAAGAGAGCAAGTGCTGCTGAAACAAGTGTGGGGACGAAGAGGCGCTGATCGTTCCGCTTGATGGAGCTGGCCAGACGTGAGAAGTTGAAGCAGAGGAAGGAGGGTGGGCACGAAGTCGGGGATACCGTTGAGGATCCACTGATCCTTCCGTCAGACGGGGAGGAAGAGAAGGATGCCGTGAAGCCGCCGAAACAAGCTCTCGTGGAAGAGAGTATGGCCATCGATCTTGTGCCCGAGGATGAACTCCCTTTGGCAGTGGAGTATCCCAAGTCCTTGAAGACCTAGATTCTTGAGTAGGAGTTGAAGAGCTAGTAGTTTGAAATGTACTAGAAGTGATGGCATCAAATATTATTGAAATAAAATAAAACGTTTACTTCGAACTAGTTTTGTGCCGATTTTTTTTTTGACCTCGGCGCCGGCCGAGGTGAACCTGAATTCGGCGCTGGGCGGAGGTTTCACCTCGGTATTGTTCCGAGGTGGGTTTTTTTTTTTTTTTTTTTTTTTTTTAAATCGTTGCTCAAGGCTTTATTTTTGTTTGTCGTTTTTTGTTGAACTGACAGGTTGGTGACCGCCTACTGACCAGGTTAGTCATTTTACTATGGACGTAGATTCATACTCTGGGTCTTCTGACGATGAAACTTCCTCCTACGATAGTGAGGAAGCATCGACCCATGATGATGACACCGAGGAAACTTCCTCTTCCTCTCTGTCTTCCTCCCCTTCAGGGCATGTCACCGTAGATCATGATCCCCCTTCCCCCGTAGATCACGATCCCCCTCCCCCTGCTTTGACTGTTGGTCGCAAGAGGAAGAGGCACAAGACCTCGTATTCCCCCTTAGATAGCTCACTTATTAAGACTATCCAACGCCATCTACTCGTTAACGATATAGAGGATATCCGAGGTCTAGTGTGGAGGATGTTAGTGTTGCCATACCTGGGCATGATGTTAGTATGGAGGATGTTAGTGTTGCCATACCTGGGCATGATGTTAGTATCATGGAACCCCCTGTTGCCATACCTGGGCATGATGTTAGTATCATGGAACCCCCCGGGCCATTATTTTTTGGTGTTCATCTCATCATGGAACCCCCCGGGCCATTATTTTTTGGTGTTCATCTCTTGTCTGTGCAGTTAGGGCTTAGGTTTCCCCTCCACCCTTTCCTAGTTGAATTTTAGAATTTTTATGAAATAGCCCCAGGTCAGTGGTCGTAGCCTTTTTTAGGTACAAGCAAATACCCGGAGTATTCCGGGGTTATCGATCCACAGGGAAGCGGGGTATCAAGTACTAGTTGCTAATTAATTCACGAGAAGCTATTCCTACGTTAACAATGGGTATTTATCTACAATTTGAAAACAAAATAAATGAAGCAAGGCAAACAGACTTTTATATACAAGAGATTAAGAGCGGGATTTTTGGGGGTCAAAGTGTTTAATCACCTAGTGCCTATCTAAAGTGAAATAATCATTCGGATTCAACAAGTGTGGATGATTGCAATCTAAAAGGGAAAGATTACTCTCGTAATTCAATCCCAAAACAAGGTAATTGGAATACTCACTCTCGTGAGCTATTCACAACATATAATCAAGAACAAGCAATAAATGGAATACCCACTCTCGTGGGCTATTCACAATTGGAATACTCACTCTCGTGAGCTATTCACAATAAATCCCTTAATCAACACGTCCTCTCTCGAGGTACAAGAATCAAGTGCAATTGTGGGTGCTCTAATTCATAGACAAATTTAGCAATGAAACAAGTAATTAGGATCCTTAACTACAAGCATCAAGAAATTAAGCCACAATTACAACACAAGTAATAAACCCAAATAGATATTTCATTCAAGCAATTCAAGAACTAGGCACATAGGTTCATAAACACTTATCAATCCAAAAATCCCAAAGGAAATCTTAGCCAAACATGGCTATCTTAGTTTCAACAACAAGCAATTCAAAGAAAGATTTAACAAAGCTTAAAGTAGAGAAGAGATGAAGAAATTCTCCCGAATGTGTCTTCCAAGCTCTTCTCCTCTCTTGTTGTGGCTTCAAATCTTCTTCCTTGCTCTCCTTTTTGGTCCAAATCCGCAGCCAAGCTTAGGGTTTGAAGAGAAAATGATGCTTTTATAGTGGGTGGAGAATAGAGGGCAAAAATGACAATTTTTAGAAGTTTAGAATCGTAGATCTGCGACATTCGACGCGTCGAATCCAACATTCGACGCGTCGAATCTTTACAGCGCCGAAACGAGGTTATTCTGCCTCATTTTTGGGATTTTCGACGCGTCGAAAGTTGAGTTCGACGCGTCGAAAATTCCTGTGACGCAGTTACGACTTGCATCATGATTTTGACCCTTTTCCCTTTCGAATTACACTTTGATGTCTTCATAAGAGTTGTAGCCCTTGAAGTCGTCTTTCCAACGGTTTAAGAATCACCTCATTTAGATATTTCTAGGCTGAGATATGGTCCAATTACCGAGGTGTCGCCATATTTAGCAGAAATTACAACTTTTTGATCTTTTGACCATTTTTCCTTTCAATCTACACTTTGATGTCTTTAAACGAGTTGTAGCCCTTGAAGTCTTCTTTCCAATGGCTCAAGAATCACCTCATTTGGATATTTCTAGGCTGAGATACGGTCCAATTACCGAGGTGTCGCCATATTTAGCAGAAATTACAACTCTTTGATCTTTTGACCATTTTCCCTTTCAATCTACACTTTGATGTCTTCAAAAGAGTTGTAGCCCTTGAAGTCTTCTTTCCAATGGCTCAAGAATCATCTCATTTGGATATTCATAGGAAGAGATATGGTCCGATTACCAAGANGGGCATGATGTTAGTATCATGGAACCCCCCGGGCCATTATTTTTTGGTGTTCATCTCTTGTCTGTGCAGTTAGGGCTTAGGTTTCCCCTCCACCCTTTCCTAGTTGAATTTTAGAATTTTTATGAAATAGCCCCAGGTCAGTGGTCGTAGCCTTTTTTAGGTACAAGCAAATACCCGGAGTATTCCGGGGTTATCGATCCACAGGGAAGCGGGGTATCAAGTACTAGTTGCTAATTAATTCACGAGAAGCTATTCCTACGTTAACAATGGGTATTTATCTACAATTTGAAAACAAAATAAATGAAGCAAGGCAAACAGACTTTTATATACAAGAGATTAAGAGCGGGATTTTTGGGGGTCAAAGTGTTTAATCACCTAGTGCCTATCTAAAGTGAAATAATCATTCGGATTCAACAAGTGTGGATGATTGCAATCTAAAAGGGAAAGATTACTCTCGTAATTCAATCCCAAAACAAGGTAATTGGAATACTCACTCTCGTGAGCTATTCACAACATATAATCAAGAACAAGCAATAAATGGAATACCCACTCTCGTGGGCTATTCACAATTGGAATACTCACTCTCGTGAGCTATTCACAATAAATCCCTTAATCAACACGTCCTCTCTCGAGGTACAAGAATCAAGTGCAATTGTGGGTGCTCTAATTCATAGACAAATTTAGCAATGAAACAAGTAATTAGGATCCTTAACTACAAGCATCAAGAAATTAAGCCACAATTACAACACAAGTAATAAACCCAAATAGATATTTCATTCAAGCAATTCAAGAACTAGGCACATAGGTTCATAAACACTTATCAATCCAAAAATCCCAAAGGAAATCTTAGCCAAACATGGCTATCTTAGTTTCAACAACAAGCAATTCAAAGAAAGATTTAACAAAGCTTAAAGTAGAGAAGAGATGAAGAAATTCTCCCGAATGTGTCTTCCAAGCTCTTCTCCTCTCTTGTTGTGGCTTCAAATCTTCTTCCTTGCTCTCCTTTTTGGTCCAAATCCGCAGCCAAGCTTAGGGTTTGAAGAGAAAATGATGCTTTTATAGTGGGTGGAGAATAGAGGGCAAAAATGACAATTTTTAGAAGTTTAGAATCGTAGATCTGCGACATTCGACGCGTCGAATCCAACATTCGACGCGTCGAATCTTTACAGCGCCGAAACGAGGTTATTCTGCCTCATTTTTGGGATTTTCGACGCGTCGAAAGTTGAGTTCGACGCGTCGAAAATTCCTGTGACGCAGTTACGACTTGCATCATGATTTTGACCCTTTTCCCTTTCGAATTACACTTTGATGTCTTCATAAGAGTTGTAGCCCTTGAAGTCGTCTTTCCAACGGTTTAAGAATCACCTCATTTAGATATTTCTAGGCTGAGATATGGTCCAATTACCGAGGTGTCGCCATATTTAGCAGAAATTACAACTTTTTGATCTTTTGACCATTTTTCCTTTCAATCTACACTTTGATGTCTTTAAACGAGTTGTAGCCCTTGAAGTCTTCTTTCCAATGGCTCAAGAATCACCTCATTTGGATATTTCTAGGCTGAGATACGGTCCAATTACCGAGGTGTCGCCATATTTAGCAGAAATTACAACTCTTTGATCTTTTGACCATTTTCCCTTTCAATCTACACTTTGATGTCTTCAAAAGAGTTGTAGCCCTTGAAGTCTTCTTTCCAATGGCTCAAGAATCATCTCATTTGGATATTCATAGGAAGAGATATGGTCCGATTACCAAGATGTCGCCATGGTAGCGGGAATTACAACTCTTTGGCTCCTTTGGATTGACTTTTGTTCACAAATGGTTCTAATGCACTTCCAAACACATCAAAAACATTTAAACCAAGCATTATACCATTTTAAATATGAAAACATGGAAATAAGCATTGGACACAACATTTTATCACACAATTAACTATAAAACCTACATAAAAACACAAGTAAAATAGGTACAAATGAGAGTGTATCAGTCAGCTTGCTCCAAACGGTCACCAGGTCATCGCAGGATTTCTTACCGTGTGTCGCTATAAACGAGAGGAACCCACCTTAGGTCTCTTCCAGTCGTTGTTTAGAGTCATAAGGTCATCTGGAGAGGGTAAGGGTTTCGTGTGTATCTCTGCTATGCCCCATAAGCAGCTTTTCGATGATCGCCCCTCCTTCAACAAGAACTGGAAATCTAGGTTCTTCTTTGTCTCCCTAGGTGTTCCTTCTCATTTTACTGTCACGTGGGGCACCTGAGTTAGACGCCATCCAGCGTTAGATGAGAGTCCAAATATGCTTAGGAAGGTAGGGAAACTTCTGGAGGGAGGTTCTTTTAAGGTTGTCGAATGTACATCTGAGTGGTGGCTTTGAGATGTGGGGTTTAAGAGGATTCGGCCAGCTGCTCTTGACGTACCTGGTACCCCTCTCGGTGTTTAGTTGTTTCTTGTAATTGTGTGTGGTTTTTCTTGTAGCTGTTTGTTATAACTTGAAATTGTTTGTAGGTGCTATGTCGTCGAGAGGTGCTATATCGTCGAAAGCTGCTCGGTACCTGACGCAAAGTGGGCAGAATCCTTCCAAGAAAAGCAAAACTGACAAAAAAGGAAAGAAGAGTCAAGCGTCAACAGTTGATGGAGGAGCCAGTAACCTGACGCCTCAGCCAACAAGATCTTCAACTCAACCAAGATCTTCAATTCAGCCCCCGGCTCGTACTTCGGATATGGATCCCTTGCCTGAGGGATAGTCTGCCCAGCCCCCCGAGCAAGGGGAAGTCTCGCTAGTGCCACCTCCACGCATTCGAACCAACTTGGTCCGGCTCGGTATGGATGTGCTCCCTGGGAAATCCTTCTTAGAAGGTAGTATTGACGCCCCCGAGTTTGTTCGCAGCCTCGTCTCCCCAAGGGATGCAGAAATTCTTGAAGAGCAGAGTTTGGCTGTGTTACGGGAGCGATATTGCAAAATGGCGATGGAGTCTGTGTTGATAGGGGACAGTCTTCATTCGCAGTACGAAGCTATGCTCCGCGATGCTGTTTCGCAGAGGAAGAGTCTCATGGGGGAGATACTGTTGCGGGACACCGAGCTTAAGGGACTAAGGGGTGAGAACATAACGCTAAAGTCTGACTTTGCAATGTTAGAGCGAAAGCTGAAGGAGGAACAAAAGGAGCACAAGAAGACTCGTGCTACTGTTAGCGGGCTGGAGGAGTCTCTTAAAAAGGCACAAGAGACCTACAAGCAATCAGCTGAGTTCCAGAACGACGTCCGGGAGTTTATGAGAACCCCTGAAGCTGTAAAGGAGTTCTTTGCGTCCGTGGCTAGCCGGGTTGCACTTGAGGCAGAGTCTCAGTTAGCATTCGACCTTGGAATGTTCACCATGCAACAACAGATTTACCCGGTGCTTAAGGAAAAGAATCCTGATTTTGATCCGCCGGCTATGGGCTTGCCCAAGTTCATGGAGGATCCTGACCCTGAGTCTGAGCACCACCTAGTTGTTAATGAAGATGAGTTGATTGCTGATACTGCTGACGCGGGAGTGTCTGATCGTCCTGCCAATACCAACACTGCTGCCCAGGATGCTGCTGAGGATCCTACCCTTGCGACGAAGGATGCTTAGCCTATCTTATTTTATTTTTCATTGTTATTCGTACTTGTACTGTTTTTTGAATACTAGCTTCGTAGTTATTCGTGTTTTGAACACTTGCATTGTTTTTTGAATACTAGCTTCGTAGTTATTCGTGTTTTGAACACTTGCAATGTTTTTTGAATACTAGATTCGAATCAATTGTGTTTTGAACACTTGCATTTTTTTTCTTTTTTCACCTCGGCATTGTGCCGAGGTTTCACCCCTTTTCGATATATATATATATTTTTTGCTCAGGGCTCTTGCGTGAGTTCACTTCGACCATTCGTAGGTTCGGTCAAAGGTCAGCTCTCCCGTCAGGTAGCTAGCGAGATCGGATCTCGTGCCGGCCCTAAGGGACTAGAGTGTGGTGTTTTCGTAGCAAAGCCTTAAGCTTTACCCAGAAAACACCCTCCGAGGTCAGCTCTCCCGTCAGGTAGCTAGCGAGATCAGATCTCGTGCTGGCCTCAAGGGATTAGAGTGTGGTGTTTTTTGAATCCAAGCCCTTGGCTGGGCTCAGAAAAACACTCCCCCGTTAGGTAGCTAGCGAGATCGGATCTCGTGCCGGCCCTAAGGGATTAGAGCTTAGATTTTTTATTATTATTTTGTTTTTTAACCAAATTGATCAGGGCAGACCATGACCAACTACTGAGTCCTTTTGCTTATGGAGGTGAACGCACAAGTGAAGGAGGCAGATGTACAAGTGGAGGCGATAGACGCACGTAAGGAGACGGATGCACCAGTAGAGGATGCGAGTGCACAAGTGCAGGAGGCGTGCGAGTGCACAAGTGCAGGAGGCGTACGAGTGCACAAGTGCAGGAGGCGGATGCACAGGTAGAGGAAGCAAAAGCACTTGAGGAGGAAGCAAACGCACTTGAGGAGCAGCGCCACTTGATGAGGTGACGCTGCTTGAGGTGGTGACTCTGCTCGAGCAGGTGACGCTGCTCGAGGTGGTGACGCTGTTCGAGGTGGTGATGCTGCACGAGGTGGTGGCACTACTCGTGGAGGTGACGCCACTTGAGGAGGTGATACCACTTGATGAGGTGACGTTGCGTGAGGAGCAGCGCCACTTGATGAGGTGACACCAATTTGATGAGGTGACACCCGCTTGATGAGGTGACGCACCAGCTTGATGAGGTGACACCCGCTTGATGAGGTGACGCTGCTTGAGGAGCAGCGCCACTTGATGAGGTGACACTAGCTTGGTGAGGTGACGCTGCATGAGGAGCAGCGCCACTTGATGAGGTGACACCAGTTTGATGAGGTGACACCCGCTTGATGAGGTGACGCACCAGCTTGATGAGGTGACGCTGCTTGAGGAGCAGCGCCACTTGATGAGGTGACACCAGTTTGATGAGGTGACACCCGCTTGATGAGGTGACGCACCAGCTTGATGAGGTGACACCCGCTTGATGAGGTGATGCACCAGCTTGAGGAGCAGCGTCACTTGATGAGGTGACGCTGCTTGAGGAGCAGCGCTACTTGATGAGGTGACGCCACTCACCGCTTGAGGAAGTCCACGGCTTGGATGGGAGCCGCGTTCACTCGGTAACGCCACTGCTTGTAAGTCCACTACTTAGATGGGAGCAGCGTTCACTGGGTAACGCCACTGCTCACAAGAGGTGAACGCTCAAGTGAAGGAGGTGGACGCACTTGAGGAGGAAGCGCTACTGCTTGGAAGTCCACGGCTTGGATGGGAGTAGTGTTCACTTGATAACGCCACTGCTTGTAAGTCCACTACTTGGATGGGAGCAGCGTTCACTGGGTAACGCCACTGCTTACAAGAGGTGAACGCACAAGTGAAGGAGACGGATGCACTTGAGGAGCACCAATGACGGTAATAATGTGTTTACCGGTATATTATTTGAGTATTTGAATGTTTGTCAAGTATACAGTATTGAGTGCAATGCACAGTATACAAAATGAGTTGAGTGTTGTTCTTTTGTCTAAATTCAAGTGTCGTCCCTCTACAAGTGTTTTTGTGAGCCTTTTATTTAAGTGTCGTCCCTCTACAAGTGTTTTTGTGAGCCTTTTATTTTGTTGTCGTCCCTCTACAAGTGTTTTTGTGAGCCTTTTATTTTGTTCAGCTCAGTAACGGAGCATTGATGAGGAGTTGAACGTTGGACATCAATGCTTGAAGAGTTGAACGTTGGGCATCAATGCCTGAGGTGCTGAATGGTGAGGAGCTGAACGTTGGTCATCAATGCTGAGGAGCTGAACGTTGGCCATCAATGCTGAGGAGTTGGACCGTTGCGCATTGATGCTGAGGAGTGAGGTGTCTTGGGTAGTTTGAACGGCAACTGTCTTGGTCATGCCAATGGTTCCGGGTCGGGTATCCAATTACCCTGTCAGCCTGTTTGGTAAATAATCAGTCTATTAGCCAATTTTAGCTTATTTGATCACTATTAGTTGTTTGACTTGATTAAAAAATTAATATAAGTGTTTGGTTAATAAGCATTTTGTAACTCCAAAATGCGAAAATTCAAAAGGTTACTCAAAGCAGCCTTTTCAATTAGCTTTTTGAAAAAAGAAATTATACCAAACAGCTATCAGCTAACAACTAATTTATCAAACAACTTTTTACAATCAGCTAATGTTATCAACAAACCACACATTCTAACCCAAACAGCTAACCCAATCAGCTAACAACCATTTACCAAACATGGCTTAAATATTTTGTGGTTTGATTATATTATTGTTACCATTCTAAAGGGATGATTTCAGATTTAAGTTTATCTAATCAAGAATGTTGGCATTATTATGTTGAGTAGATACTATATATATATGCTAGATTGTAGTAAAAAAAAAGAGGGAAAATTGTGTGTTTGGTCATTGAATTTTAATCAATTTCCGACCCAGTCCTTAAGATATGACCGTATTCGAGTTTAGTCCGTCAGTTATTTGCGAAGTGATGAGTTTAGTCCCCCACCGTTAAATTTGATGGAAAAAATTTAAAAATATTTAAAATTTGAGGGGTAAAGTAGAAAATTCACATTTTGTTCTCTTTATTATATCAAAACCAGTTTCACAACATTATTTTTAACTTCTTAGCCTCTTATTTCAAGATTCTTCAATTCTAAAAGCATTTCAATAACTTTAGTATGACTTGTTAGGAAAATGGCTCTCATATAACAAACTTAAGACTTAGCACAACAAAAAAAAACACCTGATCTATTATTGTCTTCAGACGTGTGAAATACAATATCCTAACAATTTTCAATTTTCTTTACTAAGCAACAAATGTAATCAAACTAGAACTTTTGAAATACAAAATGATGTCAAACTTCTCATGTTGCTTTTATGGGAAATTCACCAACGGAATAACTTGAGAATTTTAGTATGTAAAAAATAATTATTTCGTATGCAGTAGTTTAGTCAATAATTGTTTTTAGAATTTTCATAACTGAGTCTTAGGTTCTCATTCATTACTCTGGTTTTTAAGAAGACATAGGAGGTGATGGATATATATAATATAATTTTCATATATTGTCATGATATACGATTCTTGATTAAGTTATTGTAGAGCTTACAAAAGACTTTTACGTACTAAAAATCTCAAGTTACTCCCTTGGTGATTTTGTCATAAAAATAACTTGAGAAATTTGACATCTTCTTGTATTTCAAAAGTTATGGTCCCTTGATGTTTAGTAAGAGAAATCATATAATTAAACTTTTGGGATGGTGTGTTTCACACGCCTGAAGACAATGATAAGTGTTTCTTTGTTTGTGCTAAGTCTTAAATTTATTATACGAGAACCAGGTTCCTAACAAGTCATACTAAAATTATTAAAATGTTTTTAGAATTGAAGAATCTTGAGATAAGAGACTAAGAAGTGAAAAATAATGTTGTGAAAGTGGTTTTGATATAATAAAGAGAATAAAATATGATTTTCCTACTTTACCCCTCAAATTTTAAACATTTTTAATTTTTTCGTCAAATTTAATGGTCGGGGATTAAACTCACCACTTTACAAATAACAAAGGGCCACTAAACTCGGATACGGTCATATCTTAGGGACTGAGTCGGAACTTGATTAAAACTCAGGGACCTAACTTGCAATTTTCCCAAAAAAAAAGTATGTTACAATGTAATGTATTTTGTAAATTTGTATAATGTAATTTATAAGTTGCACAATTCCTCTTCAATAAAGTACAATGTACAATTTTAAAAAGTATATAATATTATAACTAGTACTAAAAGTTTTCAAACTAGACTTGTGGGGCTATATCAGTTGGTTCAACCGATCACTTTAAAGTCTTGCTTTAGCGACAGTGTGAGGAGCTTGAATCCCACTGGAAACTTAAGGGGTTATTAGGAGAAGTTGATCGATCAAAGGTGATGAAGACCCCTTGTGCGATACAGAGTGTATAGGCAATGGGTGAGAATCTAGCGACTAATTAGGAGACATTGATATATATATATATATATATGATCATGAGCAGGTTTGAAGAGCAGCTCCAGTGCAAAAGTATGGATAAAAATATGATCAATGGCTCTTTTTAAAACTTTTCTAATACAAAATGTGCACTTGAAGGCACAAAAAGTACACCTACTCAAAGGCCAAAATTATAAACTCGAAAGCACAAAGATGTGCAATAGAAACAATTATAATACCAAAAATGGGAGTTATTCAACTTAAGTGTTATTGAAGCAATTACCCTTACAAATCGTTTGTAAATCTCACTAATTTCATTTGAAATTTAATTATACATTGTTAAAAAAGAATGCAAAAGATATAATACATTTGGCCCATAATTATGCACTTGAAGGAACAAAAATGTGCACTTAAAGACACCAAAATATGCATTCGAAGGCCAAAATTTTGCACTCGAATGTATAAAGATGTGCGATCGAAGCAATTATGGTACCAAAAATGGGAGTTACTCAACTTAAGTGTGATAGAAACAATTACCCTTACAAATCGTTTGTAAATCTCACAAATAATTTCATTAGAAATTTAGATATACATTATTGAAAGGAAGAGAAAAGATAGGAAAAAGTGTCTAATAGGCCACTGAACTTATCGTTTTTGTGCAATTGGGCCATTGAACTTAAAAAGTGTGCAATTCAACCATTAAACAATGAAAATTTGTGCAATTGGACCATTTTTACAAAAATTTTCTAGTAAAATTCAATTATATTACTAACATATATGTATTAAGAGTGACATTTTCATTTACCATACTAGTTGAGAGTCAATATTGAAATGTTTTTAACTCAAATTGAATTATTATTTTTTTTTTTTGTAAAAATGGTCCAATTGCACAAATTTTGCTTGTTTAATGGTTGAATTGCACACTTTTTAAGTTCAATGGCCCAATTGCACAAAAGCGATAAGTTCAGTGGCCTATTTGACACTTTTTCCGAAAAGATATAACAAACATTAGCCCATAATTGTGCACTTAAAGACACAAAAATGTGCACTTGAAGGTCAAATTTGTGCACTCAAAAGGCACAAAGATGTGCACTCAAAGGGAAATCATGTATCGAGACAAAACATATGTACTCGAAGAAGGGAAAATATGCACTCGAAGAATAAAAATGTGCTCTTGAAGAATGAAACATGTGCACTTGAAGACAAAAACCATCTGAGTTACTTACACAAAATTACCATAATGCTACCATGTTTTTTAAAATTGTCTTCATTCTAGACCCTTGATCTAGACTAGATCAAGGGATGAGATTAAACCCTATTTTTCACCCAAGCTATCATTCGCATTTGATCCATTATATATATATATATATTTCTACTATCTACTATACTAATAAGAGCCAAAGAAAGTTAGGTGCATAATGGGTAGAAAAAATGACGGTCAAATTATTAAATAAAATGGATGGTTCAGATTGTTTAGATTTATATTTTTGATTTGAGATTTCCTAATTTATCCGTAATTATATGATTTTTCGTTAAATATTCTCTTTTCCGTTAATATTTCGTTAACATTTAACTTACCCATAAATTTCTATAAGTAAGGTCTTAGGTTCGAACATCATCCCAGACAAAGTTGGCATAATTGTTGAACATATACTATGAATATGTTAGAGTATATTATTCAAAAGTAAGTACCTCACTCTATTACTCTTATTAAATTAAATAAATTAGTAGTTACAACCAAAAAAATAATACATATGCATTTCTTTAATTTATAATTCGATGTCTACAATGCCTTTATTCAAAAAAAAAATATCCATTATCAAAAAATTTAAAAAGATATACAATTTCATTAGTTATACTGTCTATATTTTCTACAATGCAAATATTCCTTACCTCCAAAATATTTTAATTAATCTACATTGTTCATTGTTTTATTTTTACACTATCTTGTAATTAAATATTAAATATCAAAGTTATACTAAAAAAATATTTATTTACCAAGTATTATGTTAATAACATGATAAAAAACAGTTTGAAGCCAATCATATTAACTACTTAGGGAGGATTTATTAATAAAGAAGACATCCAAATAACCCAATAAATTGATTTAAAGGGAAAACGGCATATTTAGTCCCTGAGTTATAGGGGTAGTGTAGACTCAGTCCCTGAGTTATGACCGTATCCGAGTTTAGTCCCTGGCCATTAAATTTGACAAAAAAATTTAAAAAAATTTAAAATTTGAGGGGTAAAATAGAAAATTCACATTATATTCTTCTTCTTATATCAAAATCACTTTTACAATATTATTTTTCACTTCTTAGCCTAATTATTTTCAAGATTCTTCAATTTTAAAAGCATTTTAATAACTTTCAAATGACTTGTTAAGAACCTGACTCTCGTATAACACACTTAAGACTTAGCACAAATAAAGAAATGCATGATCATTGTATTTAGGTGTATGAAACACACTATCCTAACAAGTTTTTATTTTTTTACTAAGCAACAAATGTAATAAAATTTAAACTTTTTAGATAGGATAGTTTGTAAAAAAATATCAAACGTTTAAATTTTATTACATTTGTTGCTTAGTAAAAAAATAAAAACTTGTTAGGATAGTGTGTTTCATACACCTAAATACAATGATCATGTGTTTCTTTGTTTGTGTTAAATCTTAAGTATATTATACGAGAGTCAGGTTCCTAACAACTAACAAGTCATTTGAAAGTTATTAAAATGCTTTTAAAATTGAAGAATCTTGAAAATAATTAGGCTAAGAAGTGAAAAATAATATTGTAAAAGTGGTTTTGATATAAGAAGAAGAATAAAATGTGAATTTCCTATTTTACCCCTCAAATTTTGAATATATTTTAATTTTTTCGTCAAATTTAATGGTCAGGGACTAAACTCGCCACTTTGCGAATAACTCAGGGACTAAACTTGGATACGGCCATAACTCAGGGACTAAATATGTCATTTTCCCTTGATTTAAAACTCATTATTAAAAATGTCAATGTAGAGCAATAGAACATTGTGACACATTTGATGCATTGAAAATACACTGAGACTACAACATTGTTGAAATTAATCTTTCAAATTCAGAAAAAGAAGAAATTTGAAAAATAGCTACCGTTGCAGCATTCATTAATCGTGTATGTAAAATACTTAGTGTGCATTCTTTAAATATATTAGAACTAATATAAATTTATAATTCATTTCATTTTCTACAATCAACATGTTTATATTAAAGACAAAATCAGCATCGATTTTGACAACAATTGGTATATAGGATGTAACCATTGTTTAAAAATGTTTGTGCACAAAGTGACAAACTATTTAACTGCATGTATTGTGATGAAAAGACAATAGTGAGTACTCCAAGATTAGTATCAAATCAATAAAAAAATTATATAAAAAAAAAGAACACACACACACATGCACACACAAAATCAAGTACTATACTCATTCATACTAATTCCAAAAATATGAACTTCAAAATAAACATGTGCAAAATGGATGTAGAAATTGTTGATGAAACTGGACATATTGCAGCATCAGCATTTGGTCTACCTACAAGGTTATTGTTGTTACTATCAAGTAAACAAGTTATGAAATTAGAATAAAATGTAGTACTCATTAACGTTCTACAAGTATTTTGTTCAATACTTTCACATGAGAATGTACGATACACATCTCACAGCACATGAAACATGTATGGGGAAAAACTACCACTGTCAAATATCAATAAGCGATTGCAAGATCAAGAGTTTATAGTACAACTAAGATCTCAGTCATATATACAAACACAATGAGATAAATCCACAACTCCCCTATATCATAATCTCATTACATGACGTTATTCTCTACACTACTACAATAACTCAATTGCACATGACACATTACCAAATACCAATAAATAAATTAGAAAAACAAAACAAGTACTGAAGATAAAGACAATGACAATGCTACCCGAAAGAAAATTAAAAAGGGTTAAAGAAATTCAAACGAAAAAGAAGTATTTATTTATACTATCATTTTTAGACTAAGTATTTAGATTAGCGTTTTTACAAAATTGTAAACATTTATTTTAGTGACAATTATAATCAATCTCTCATACATTATCTTGCATTCATAAACTTTCAATTACCTATTTAAATAAACAAATCCAACATTCAATTACATATGCATTCATCTCCTATATAATCTTGTATTGATATACTTTAAAATACTTATTTATTAATAAACATGGGGCATTATTTCATTCGCACAATACGCGTGAAAACTAGGAAAAAATACAAGGATATTTTGCAATTCACCGAAAACATTGCTTCTCTTCATAGATGCCGCAATTCTCTTGTTCTGTTACTTCCTTTGTAGTATAAATAGGACTCTTGTAATATCAATTTCCATCAGTAATCAATTCATCTTATCGCTTATTTCCTTATATTTCTCCATTCCTGTAATATCAATTTTCTTATGCGTGATGCGCAAAAAATATGTGCCTAATATTAATATTTTGTATTAAAATTTTAAATTTATTTAAATTTTAATATAGTAAATAATAATAATAATAATAATAATAATAATGTAAAATATTTTTATAAATTGGATATTTATATTTTAAAAAATAATTAACATATAACTCTAATATTTAATGTGTATATATTATTATTATTATTGAAGAAGATAAGAAAGTATATGGTGGATGCATGTGCATAGTAACAATAGTGGAAAAGATAACGGAAGTTATAACGGTAAGATATATTTGTCCAAAATATTATGTAGTACAACTTTTATAGCATAATGTACAAAAAACTTAACGGAGAAAACGGACATAAATGAGGGGTATAACCTTCATTCACATTTATTATGTTTTTAGATTAGATATATATATATATATATATATATATATATATATATATATATATATATATATATTTTTTTTTTTTTTTATTCTGGTGAGAACAATTCATTAGGTGTGGATGTGAGGACAAATCTAAACCATTGATCTGTAAGATCTGATGGATGAGAAATTAAGTAAAAAATGAGCGGGGTCATTTTCATAAATATTACTCCCTCCGTCCCTAATTGTTTGTCTCATTTACTTTTTGCACGATTTTTAATACAACATAACAAATGATACTAACTTTCCAATTTTGCCCTTCAAAAGTAGGTATTATTTGTACAAAGTACAATTGTACTTACCTCATTAATAGTCTAAAAAGTTGAAAAGTCAAAAGGGTAAATTGTGAAATGTAGAATGATAGTTATGTTCAATTTTAGAAAGAGGACACTATTTTGGGACAAACTAAAATGGAAAGTAAGACAGGTAAAATGGGACGGAGGGAGTATAAACTTTTAAAATGAGCGAGGTCATTTTCATAAATATTATAAAATTTTGTTTATTTCAACCGTTAGATCTACTAGATCGATAGCTTGGATTTGTCCTTACGTTCTCACCTGGGACATGGTTCTCACTTGATTAAGGACCATATATAGGATCAAATGAGGAACTAAAGTTAGGTGAGAACCCTGTGAACTTATCTGATTCTTTGATTTAAATAATTCAATGGTTGTGATTAATTATATATATGCAGTAGATTTAATTTTTGGCGCTCAATTTGTTGTGCATTCGTTCTTTAGTTTGTTGTTCAATGGGTCTCAGTTAGTTGTGCATTCGTTCTTAGTTTGTTGTGCATTCGGTCTCAGTTTGTTGTGCATTCATAGTGTGAATGTTGTGCATATCAGCCACTTTGTTGTGCAGTTGCATTCATAGTCGTTAGATTAGTCTAAATGAATGATTTGGATTAGTCCACAGGGCCCTCTCCTAATGCGGAACACACACACACACACACACACACACACACACACACACACATATATATATATATATATATAGAAATATGTTCATATTTTAGAAAACGCATTTATTCCCTTGCTAAATCGCTCATAACCAAGGGACTAAACTTGAATACGATCATTACTTCGGGACTGAATCAAAACTTAGTTATAACTAAGGGACTAAAATGCAATTTTCCTTATTGTTGTTGTTGTTGTTATAAATGAATTTTGAGACACAAAGACACTTGGAATATTAATATTTTTCCCTTTAATTATCATGCATATCTTACTTTTTATTGTTATCTAAAAATATATTTTATTAGTCGTGCATCAACCGTAAAGTATTAGAGCCGTTATATTAAAAATAAATTTGTATACGTTGTATTAGACTATTAAGTGAATCTTATAACGTGAATTTATGACAACCGGTCATAAAGGTGAAGTTTGCGAGAAGAAATCAGGGATCGAGTCTCACTTGCGGTAGTGTTGAAGCAACCTCTCAAAGTGAGTGGGACTTCTTGTGCGCAGGGAGAAGAAGAAAATAATAATAACTTAAACATAACGCTGGGCGTATCTCATTATTTTACCCTACAGTGTGCGCTTAGAATGGAGCTTACTCGTGAACTTTAGGTATGTGAATTATGTTTCACCAACCCAATCATTTCTTTTGAGAAATAATATTATAAAATTTTACTCACTCAACTACAATGTTTTTTAGTTTGGAATGCGGTTCTCTCTCTAGGGTTTTCCTACGAGAGTTTCTCTCCCTAGTCTGATTAGGGTTTTGTCTTTCTCTTTACAACTTTCCGCCTTTTCTTCGATCTTTGTCTCATTGCTTTTCCACGAGGTTTGCCTACGATATCATGGCTGTTAACACACTTTCGGAATGGTGGGCTGATCTCTGTTTGGACGATGAAGAGAGTGGGGGTCTCGATGCCCCTGAGTTGAATCCGCCTACTGTTATTACGCAACGGTGGGAGTTGGTTGGCCGATTCCTGACGGAACGTGCGATCAAGTTCGATCGCATGCAACAGGTGTTAGCATCAGTTTGTATGCCTGTAATGGGAATGCATGTTCTTCCTTTGACGGACACATTGTTCTTGTTCCAGTTTCCACACGAGAAGGACATATAGAGGGTGCTTGATGACGGACCCTGGGCTTTTGAGAACCACACCCTCGTATGTGAACAGGTACCGTTGGGGGCTCGTCCTGAGGAGATTTTCCTTGAGTCAGTTGCGTTTTGGGTTCAAATCCATGATCTTCCCGCTAGGTACGCAAACTCAGATTTTATTTCCCGTATTGACGAGTATGTGGGCTCTTTCGTAACGGCAGACCCGAACGATTTTGGTGGATCTTGGAGAAGTTTTTTCCGCATTAGAGTTGTTTTGAACGTCACTACCCCTCTGAAGCGCCGGATGAAACTGAATTGTAAGGATGGGGTAACCCAATGGGTTAACTTCAAATACGAACGGCTCAACACTTTCTGCTTCTGCTGTGGTTTGCTTGGCCATTCTTACAAGTTCTGCAGGAAGGCGTATGAAGAAGGGATTCTTCCACATCAATTCCCGTATGGGCCATGGATGCGTGCTGGTGCCCGTCGCCAAGTCCAACCCGTTGGTGCTAAGTGGTTGTTGGCTGATCTCCCTGAAACTCCAACACCAGTCCTGCCTGCCCCTACTACTGAGATCATTCCCGTGGATGTTGTGGAAGAGAATGGTGCCATGCATGGTGAGCTCAAACGCCGGCGCGAAGATGGAGTGGAATCCATCGGTTTTAAGAACTTGGATGTTGTGATGAGCGAAGTCTCAAAAAACTTGCCATTGGCGGGTCTGGGGGTCCAATCCCGCCCAACCCAATGAGTACTCTAAGCTGGAACTGCCGAGGCTTGGGTTCACCTCGGACAGTTCGTGAGTTATTGGGCTTTGTGTCCAAGCATAAATCCGTGTTCGTGTTTTTGATGGAAACTAAGTTATGCATGTCCCAGTTGGAGTTCATTAAAATGAGAATGGGATTTGAGGGATTATTCTGTGTGGATTGAGTAGGTATGAGTGGAGGATTAGCTATGTTTTGGAGGGATACAAACCTCGCCAGTCTAATTGGTTATTCTAATAATCATATAGATGTTATTGTTTCTCTTCCTGACAAGCCACAATGGAGGTTAACGGGGTTCTATGGTTACCCTGAAAGATCGAGACGCCATCAATCATGGGATTTGTTACGTACCCTTAGTAGTGTCAGCAACCTGCCGTGGATGGTTGTAGGTGATTTCAACGATATTGCTTGCCATTCCGAAAAACGTGGGCTTCACCTGCATCCAGGTTCACTGATTGAAGGCTTTACTGCTGCATTGCATGAATGTCATCTGAATGATCTGGGAATGGTTGGACCACGGTTCACCTGGGAGAGAGGGCGAGGAACAGATACGTGGGTGGAGGAACGGTTAGACCGAGCGGTGGCTTCTTTGACATGGACAGACATCTTTGAAGAAGTTGAAGTTCGTAATGTTTTAGCACTTACTTCTAACCATTGCGCAATTTTTCTCGATCTGGAGGCTATTCCAGTACGCAATAGGAGCCGCCGGTACAAATTCGAGTCAGCGTAGCTGCACGATACTGAGTGTAAACGTGTGGTTGAAGCATCCTGGAGACAATCTAGGGGTGTGGACTTCCAACAACGTATTTTGATTTGTGGTCAGCAGTTGTGGAAATGGGGTGGCGAATATTTTCGGAGGTTTGGTGATCGTGTTAACTTCCTGCGCAGGCGGCTTGAGTTTCTACGCGATTATAGAAGTCCTGTGGCTGTTAATGAATATAAAATGATTGAGAGCGAGCTCTGTGCACTACTACTACAGGAGGAGATTTTTTGGCGCCAAAGGTCTAAGCAACTTTGGTTAAAGCATGGCGACCTTAATACAAAAATTTTTCACCAATCCGCTTCGGCTCGGAGACGCCACAATCGGCTTACGAGGCTTCGTAACTCAGCTGGTGTATGGGTGGAGGGTCAAAGTATGGCTGGAGAGGTTCTGCATTATTTTCAAGACATCTTCAGCAGCAGTGGGACGAGTGTGAACTTATTTAATAGGGTTCAGACGCGTGTTACTGAGGCTATGAATACTAAACTGCTGCAACCTTTCACTATGGAGGAAATCAAAACTGCTCTCTTCGCGATGGCTCCAGAAAAGGCTCCGGGACCTGACGGTATGACTCCTTCCTTTTACCAACATTTCTGGCCAACCGTAGGTCATGACTTGTCTATTTTTGTGTTGAATTGTTTGTCGAATTGCACTTTCCCGCAAGGTTTGAATGAAACTAATGTGGTTCTGATCCCCAAGAAAAGGCTCCTGAGCGTGTTACAGATTTACGGCCAATTGCTTTATGCAATGTCGCCTACAAAGTCATGGCAAAGGTTATTGCTAACCGTATGAAGGATGTTCTAGACTACATTATCTCCCCATCGCAGAGCGCCTTTGTTCCAGACAGACTACTGACTGATAATATCATAGTAGCGGGAGAAGTGGGCCATTACTTGAGAGTGAAAAAGAACGGAGCTGTGGGTTGGGCCGCCTTGAAACTGGACATGGCGAAGTCCTATGATAGAATGGAGTGGCAATTTTTGGAAGGCATGATGCTTGCACTAGGTTTCGCACAGGAGTGGGTAAATTTAATAATGCTTTGTGTTTCTTCAGTCCGGTACAGTTTATTAGTTAACGGGGAACCGATTGGTATGATAAATCCAACAAGAGGTATTCGTCAAGGTGATCCTCTCTCTCCCTATCTGTTCATTATTTGTGCAGATGGTCTTTCTGTGCTATTACAAAAAGCGGAGGCAAGAGGTGATATTCATGGGGTGAAAGTTGCAAGAGGTGCACCTTCGGTCTCGCACCTCTTCTTTGCGGACGACAGTCTCCTGTTCTTTAAAGCTTGTCATCATGAGGCACAGACGATTAAACAGTGCTTGGCTGAGTACAGTTCGGCTTCAGGCCAACTGGTCAATTTTGATAAATCAAGTATTATTTTTAGTTCTAATACTTCTACGGAGATGAGGGAGTTGGTGGAATCAAATTTTGGTGTACGTGTTACAAATGACTTTGGTCGCTATTTAGGCTTACCTTCAGTGATGGGAAATAATAAGACAACTATCTGTTGGCAAATGGAGTTGGCAGCAGCCACAAATTAGGCAAGCATGCAACAATTGACAAAGAATTAGGCAAGTCAAAAGAGTTAGGCATGGAGTTAGGCACCTACCAAAATATTTATTATTTGGTCCCTAAACTTTGGACTAACTACAAAATGACCACTATTCCTCAACTATAAATAGGGAGGTCATTTGCCATTCTTGTCATCCCAAATCATTCTATTCTTCCCTCATATACTAGAGATATTAGAGAGTTTGTTGAGTGTATTTCTCCTTCCTAGCAAGAGAGAATTATCCTTGTTTTCTCCTTGTTAGTTAGAGAGTGGTTGTAACTCCTATTTTCTCATAGTGAAATTCTTCTACCCTTGCCCGTGGTTTTTACCCTAATTTGTTTAGGGGTTTTCCACGTAAAATCTGTGCCTCATTTATTTTTCTTTCTCAAATTATTGTTGCAATCTGATCTATCCCACTTCCGCGGGCGCAACAATTGGTATCAGAGCCTTCAGATATATTGTTCAGAATTTGTTTCAAGAACAATATGGCAGCGAAATTTGAGATTGAAAAATTCAATGGGAAAAATTTCTCATTGTGGAAATTGAAGGTGAAGGCTATCCTGAGGAAAGACAACTGTCTAACAGCTATCAGTGAAAGGCCGGTGGATTTTACTGATGAAAAAAAATGGAGCGAGATGAACGAGGATGCTATGGCGGATATATACCTATCAATAGCAGATGGAGTATTGTCAAGCATCGAGGAGAAGAAGACGGCCAAGGAGATTTGGGATCACCTCAACTGGTTGTACGAGGCCAAGTCACTACACAACAAAATTTTCCTTAAGAGGAAATTATATACTCTTCGTATGTCAGAATCTACTTTAGTGACGGAACACTTAAATACGCTGAATACTCTATTTTCCCAGCTTACATCTCTAAGCTGTAAAATAGAGCCACAGGAGCGTGCGGAACTTCTACTTCAGAGTCTACCTGATTCGTATGATCAGCTCATCATCAACTTAACAAACAACATCCTTACAGACTATCTAGTCTTCGATGATGTTGCAGCTGCAGTTCTTGAAGAAGAAAGTCGACGCAAGAACAAGGAAGACAGACAAGTCAATCTGCAACAGGCAGAGGCGTTAACGGTGATGAGAGGAAGGTCAACAGAACGTGGCCAAAGCAGTAGTCGTGGTAGATAAAAATCAAGTAAGAAGAATTTAAAGTGTTACAATTGTGGAAAGAAGGGTCACCTGAAGAAAGATTGTTGGAATTTACCTCAAAATTCCAATCCTCAAGAAAATGTTGCAAGTACCTCAGATGATGGAAGTGCTCTTTGTTGCGAAGCACCAATAGCCAGGGAAGGCAGAAAAAGGTTCGCGAATATATGGCTTATAGACTCGGGAGCCACATATCACATGACTTCAAGGAGAGAATGGTTCCATCATTATGAACCAATCTCAGGAGGATCTGTAGAATGGTTCCATCATTATGAACCAATCTCAGGAGGATCTGTGTACAACTGCGACGATCATGCCTTGGAGATTAGAGGATCTGTGTACAACTGCGACGATCATGCCTTGGAGATTATCGGCATTGGAACCATCTGCGACGATCATGCCTTGGAGATTATCGGCATTGGAACCATCTGCGACGATCATGCCTTGGAGATTATCGGCATTGGAACCATCAGCGACGATCATGCCTTGGAGATTATCGGCATTGGAACCATCAAGCTGAAGATGTACGATGGAACAGTCCAAACTGTTCAGGATGTGCGGCACGTGAAAGGCCTGAAGAAAAATCTATTATCCTATGGAATATTGGATAATAGTGCAACCAAGATTGAAACACAGAAAGGAGTCATGAAGATTTTCCAAGGAGCGCTTGTGGTGATGAAAGGGGAGAAGATAGCTGCAAATCTATACATGCTGAAGGGAGAGACTTTGCAAGAAGCAAAGGCATCGGTTGCCGCATGTAGTCCAGACTCTACGCTGCTATGGCATCAGAAACTTGGGCACATGTCAGAACAAGGAATGAAGATTCTTGTGGAGCAAAAGCTACTTCCGGGGTTAACAAAGGTATCACTTCCTTTGTGTGAGCATTGTATAACAAGTAAGCAGCACCGTCTTAAATTCAGCACATCAAATTCTAGAGGCAAGGTTGTTCTAGAATTGGTTCACTCTGATGTGTGGCAAGCACCGGTTCCATCCCTAGGAGGGGCAAAGTATTTTGTCTCATTCATCGACGATTACTCTAGGAGATGCTGGGTGTACCCTATCAAGAGAAAGTCAGATGTGTTTGCGACTTTCAAAGCCTTCAAAGCACGGGTGGAACTTGATTCCGGGAAGAAGATCAAGTGTTTCAGGACAGATAATGGAGGGGAATATACAAGTTAGGAATTTGATAACTTCTGCAAAAAGGAAGGCATCAAAAGGCAGTTCACGGTGGCATACACTCCTCAACAAAATGGAGTGGCAGAGCGGATGAACAGAACCTTGCTGGAAAGGACAAGAGCAATGTTGAGGGCTGCGGGCTTAGAAAAATCATTCTGGGCAGAAGCAGTCAATACCGCCTGTTATTTGGTGAATCGAGCTCCATCAACTGCAATCGAGCTGAAGACACCAATGGAGATGTGGACTGGTAAGCCTGTTGATTATTCAAACCTCCATATATTTGGAAGCATTGTGTATGCAATGTACAATGCCCAGGAAATTACAAAGTTGGATCCGAAGTCCAGGAAATGTAGATTCTTGGGGTATGCTGATGGAGTAAAGGGGTATCGCTTGTGGGATCCCACTGCCCACAAAGTTGTCATCAACAGGGATGTTATCTTTGTAGAGGACAAGCTACAAAGAGGAGAAGTTGATGATAGCACGGAAAAGGAGAAGCCAGAAACTACTCAGATACAGGTAGATGAGGAATTTGAACAAGATTCTTCTGAAGCAGAACCGGCGCACGAGGAACCAGAACCAGAACGCTCTAGAGCTCCAACAACTCGTCAATCAGACCGTGAAAGAAGACGTCCCACTTGGCACTCAGATTATGTTATGGAAGGGAATGTTGCATACTGCCTTCTAACAGAGGATGGTGAGCCATCAACCTTTCAGGAGGCGATAAACAGCTCAGATGTTTCTCAATGGACGGCAGCAATGCAGGAAGAAATAGAAGCTCTCCATAAAAATAATACATGGGAACTTGTGACACTACCACAAGGAAGGAAGCCAATTGGTAACAAATGGGTCTTCAAAATCAAAAGGAATGGTGACGATCAAGTGGAGCGGTATCGTGCAAGACTGGTGGTGAAGGGATATGCTCAGAAAGAAGGTATTGATTTCAATGAAATATTTTCACCTGTGGTTCGACTAACAACAGTTCGTGTAGTTTTGGCGATGTGTGCTATATTCAACTTACATCTAGAGCAGCTAGATGTGAAAACGGCTTTTCTTCATGGAGATCTTGAAGAAGAGATATATATGCTCCAGCTTGAAGGATTTGAAGACAAAGAGAATCAGAACTTGGTTTGCAGGTTGAACAAATCTCTGTACGGTTTAAAGCAGGCGCCAAGGTGTTGGTATAAGAGATTTGATTCCTTCATCATGTGCCTTGGATACAACAGACTGAATGCAGACCCTTGTGCATATTTCAAGAGGTTTGGAAAAGATAACTTTGTTATATTGCTGTTGTATGTAGATGACATGTTGGTCGCAGGCCCCAACAAAGATCACATTGATGAATTGAAGGCACAACTGGCTAGGGAATTCGAAATGAAGGACTTGGGACCAGCAAACAAGATTCTAGAGATGCAAATTCACCGAGACAGAGGTAATAGGAAGATTTGGCTTTCTCAAAAGAATTATTTAAAGAAAATCTTGTCACGTTTCAACATGCAAGATTGTAAGCCAATTTCTACCCCTCTTCCTATTAATCTCAAAGTATCCTCAAGTATGAGTCCTAGCAATGAAGAAGGGAGGATGGAGATGTCTCGAGTACCGTATGCATCAGCGGTGGGGAGTCTAATGTTCGCTATGATATGTACAAGACCAGACATTGCGCAAGCAGTGGGAGTAGTTAGTCGGTACATGGCGAATCTAGGCAGAGAGCATTGGAACTGTGTGAAGAGGATCCTAAGATACATCAAGGGGACCTCAGATGTTGCATTATGTTATGGAGGATCAGACTTTCTTATCAACGGGTATGTGGATTCTGACTATGTAGGGGATTTGGATAAAAGTAAATCTACGACAGGATATGTGTTCAAAGTTGCTGGTGGAGCTGTAAGCTGGGTTTCAAAACTGCAAGCAGTTGTGGCTACGTCAACAACAGAAGCAGAATACGTAGCAGCTACACAAGCCAGTAAAGAAGCAATTTGGTTGAAAATGCTATTGGAGGAGCTCGGGCACAAACAAGAGTTTGTCTGTTTGTTTTGTGACAGTCAGAGTGCCTTGCATCTAGCAAGGAATCCAGCATTTCATTCAAGGACGAAACACATACGAGTGCAGTATCATGCATTTCATTCAAGGACGAAACACATACGAGTGCAGTATCATTTCATCCGAGAGAAGACGAAACACATACGAGTGCAGTATCATTTCATCCGAGAGAAGGTGGAAGAAGGGACAGTAGATTTGCAGAAAATCCATACCACGGACAACGTAGCATATTTCCTAACAAAGGTAATCAATGTTGATAAGTTTACTTGGTGTCGATCTTCCTGTGGCCTGATAGAGACGTAAGCGACATGGAAAGTGCAAGGTAGAAAGAATGGTGTGAAGATATGATTGTTACAATCTGATCTTCAAGTGGGAGATTGTTGGCAAATGGAGTTGGCAGCAGCCACAAATTAGGCAAGCATGCAACAATTGACAAAGAATTAGGCAAGTCAAAAGAGTTAGGCATGGAGTTAGGCACCTACCAAAATATTTATTATTTGGTCCCTAAACTTTGGACTAACTACAAAATGACCCCTATTCCTCAACTATAAATAGGGAGGTCATTTGCCATTCTTGTCATCCCAAATCATTCTATTCTTCCCTCATATACTAGAGATATTAGAGAGTTTGTTGAGTGTATTTCTCCTTCCTAGCAAGAGAGAATTATCCTTGTTTTCTCCTTGTTAGTTAGAGAGTGGTTGTAACTCCTATTTTCTCATAGTGAAATTCTTCTACCCTTGCCCGTGGTTTTTACCCTAATTTGTTTAGGGGTTTTCCACGTAAAATCTGTGCCTCATTTATTTTTCTTTCTCAAATTATTGTTGCAATCTGATCTATCCCACTTCCGCGGGCGCAACAATGCGGAAGTGGGATAGATCAGATTGCAACACTATCTTCCGCTTTATTGAGCAACGTATTTAGGAGCGCATAGGAGCCTGGCAGCATAAACACATTTCTAAGGCGGGCAAGGAGATCTTGCTCAAAAGTATAGCTCAAGCCCTTCCCATTTTCACCATGTCAGTTTATCTATTGCCCATTCAAATCTGTGATAGCATTGAGAAGATGATGAACCGATATTGGTGGGGTAATGGAACTAATAATAGAGGCCTTCACTGGTTAAGCTGGAATCGGTTATGTCTGCCTAAGAAAATAGGTGGCCTTGGTTTTAAACGCATGCATGAGTTCAATTTAGCCTTATTATCTAAACAAGGGTGGCGGATCCTCATTAAACCGGACTCACTGGTGAGCAGATTACTTAAGGCGAGATACTTTCCAAACACGGGGTTCTTAGACGCTAGGATTGGGAGCAATCCTAGTTATATTTGGCGAAGTATCCTAGCCGGTCAACCACTGTTGCGAAGGGGAGTAGTGCACCGTATTGGTGATGGAAATGATACCCTCATTTGGGGTGTGCCTTGGCTAGCAGATACGGTTAACCAGTCTCTTCAAACACCCTGCATTGAAGAGCTACGGAATGCTAAGGTTAATGGTTTATTGACGGAAGGTGGCGAATGGGATGTGGAGGTTGTACGCGATCTATTCTACGATGCAGATGTGCCACGGGTGTTGAATACTCCTGTGTCCTCTCAATTCAAAGACTCCTGGAGATGGAATGGCGATTTGAGGGGAATGTATTCGGTCAAATTGGGCTATCGGCTGCTTATGTCTACTGCTTTGGGTGTGACTTCGCAACCTTTAATCTCTTCTTGGCCTAAGTTGTGGAAACTCCCAGTTCCTCCGAAAGTGAAAAAGCTTCCTCTGGCGGTGTGCTCGGGGTATTGTGCCGGTTAAAGAGAATTTAAAAGCTAAGCATGTCTGGATTGGGGGTGGATGTGCCTTTTGTGATGCTCCATATGAAACCGAGGAACATGTTTTCTTCGCCTGCCCGTTTGCTTGTCACCTTTGGTCTAATAATAACATTTTGAATGGCAGGACTATGGTTCAGTTCATGGATTCCATACTGGAGGCTTCATCAACGGAGAGTGTTGTTCATATGGCAGCTATTATGTGGTCTCTATGGAATGCACGAAACGACAAAGTTTGGAGGAATGGCATATGGTCTATGGCTGGGCTTAGGCGACAGGTGGAGAGCTATTGCGCTACGTGGAAGCATGTCCTGGAGCCAAGCTCAGTGGTTTGTGATAACAATGCCGACTGTATTTGGAAGCCTCCACCTGCGAACAAAGTTAAGTGTAATGTTGATGCAGCAGTTTTTGCTGATGGCGTTGGCTTTGGTGCAGTACTTCGGGATTCTAATGGGCTTTTTGTTGCGGCGACTGCCGGTCGGCTCAATTGCGGCGACGATCCTTACCTTGCCAAGGCAATGTCAGTGAAGGAAGCACTCACCTGGCTCAAGAACTCGGGGCATAATAATGTTGTGTTGGAGTCAGACTGTTTAAATTTTTTCCTTGCTTTTAATTCTTCTTTGTTAGACTTGTCGTATGTTGGTATTATTGTTAAGCAATGTCGTGTTATTGCTATGGATATTGGGAACGTTACTGTTCGCCATATCCGGAGGTCAGCGAATCACGTGGCTCATACTCTTGCTAGGGCAACTGGTTCTATGTCCGTCCTTGGTTCGTGGGTGTCTAACCCTCCTGCTTGTATTTCTGATTTACTTCCAGCTTAATATATGATTATTCCTTTGGTTTCAAAAAAAAACTACAATGTTTTTAGTTTATGATTTTTAAAAATATTGTTCATGTGTACAATTTTAATTTGGTCCCACGACTATAGAGATCCTATTACTTTGAGTGCACAATTTTTATTTTTTTTTTCAATTTTGATGCTTAACTTAATTTTTTAAAATCATTTTTGGTCATTTCGGCCAAATTGACAGCCAAACTTACCAAATATCATTTTTTTGAGAGGTAAAATAGTCAACTAAAGTGATAGTGTACATTATCCGTCAAAACAAAGCAAAACATACATCAAATTTCACTTCAGACACATTATGTCCAGCCTAGTGCTAATCGTTTTTCTTTTAATTCATAATTTTTTGGGATATTTAAATAAGGCACCAAAAATGGTGCGACCAAAAATGATATTAATTTGATTGATAGTATAGATTATCACTTGAGTTAACTAATTTACCCATCAAACAATGACATCCGACAAGATTTGGCCGGAAGGATAAAAAATGATTTTAAAAAATATAAACTTTAAGCACTAAAATTTAAAAACAAAATTTAAAATTACACTCATAATAATAGGACCCCAATAATTATAGGACCGAAATTAATTCTATTTATTAGTTCTCCTATTAAGCCAACCAAACTAATAAAATAGAATTACTTTTATATATTCTTTTATAGGGATCGAAATTTTAAATTCTTAATTCATTTAAAGATTTTATAATGATGAGAGTGGTAGTATAACCTCGTAGGGAACAGTATCACATGGCTATCTGCTCCTTTTTTGTTTTCTTTTTCTTTGCTTCACTATTTAAAGTCTTTATTGCAAACAGATGGTAAATACTTGATATAAATACTCCTAAGATTCTGAGCTTACTATTAATTGTTTCTTCTTCCAAGGTGGCGGCTCTCGGTAAAAATGTAAGTTTTTTTTTTCCTCATTTCTATTAGATTTTAGTATCTGTGAGTCAGTCAACAATGTATGACCTTTTATAAAGAAAAGTTACTACATGTCATCTGAGTACAAGGTACTTGCCAAAAATGTAAGTTATTTAAAATAAAAATAATGATAGTTTTATAAATCATAAAAGTGAAATTATTGTTTGGAAAAATAGCAATTTTAGTCTATTAGTTATACTTAAATTGTAGACTCATAGGGTATAATTGGGAGGAACGAATTAGAGAGGAAAATAATAAGTTGTGAACAAAATAGGAATTCATTTGGTAGGTAGAAATTGAATTATTGGGAATGGGAAGGGAAGAAGTAATATAAATACTAAAATGCCCTTGTGTAATAATAATAATAATAATAATAATAATAATAATAATAATAATAATAAGGGAAAATGACACTTTTTCCCCCTATGTTATATGCTTATAGCACTTTTTTCCCCTGTATTATTAAAGTGGCAGTTTTTCCCCCTCAGTTATTTTAAAAGTGGTAGTTTTCTCCCTTGTAATGTTAAATTGACATTTTTGCCCTTAAAAATAACTATTTCATTTATTTTTATCTCCAATCAATTGTTACTAATATGTATAGAAGATCACGGTTCGATACGAACCTAATCAAACACTGTAGCAATTGAACTTAAATAGTATAGACGGTTACGGTTACGATTCAGAACCGGAAAATAATAAAATAAAATAATTGTTAAATTTAGACTATTTTTAAATAAGAAATAAAATTATAAAAATAAATACGTAGTAAATAAATACATAAGTTTTGATTGGCGGTTTAAAATCGAAATTGGAACCGAACCGTACTACTTTATCAAAATAAGTGTTTGATTATTTTCACTATATATGATTGTGGTTAAGTTCCGGTTCACGGTTCAACAAATATTTAATTTTAAATTTTTCGGTTCTGAATCGTAACCAGAACCGTCCATACTATTTCGATATGATTGCTACAGTGTTTGGTTAGATTCGAACCGAATCGTGATCAGCCATACATATAAATAATAATTTGTTGGAGAAGAAAAATAAATGAAATAATTATTTTTAAGGGTAACAATGTCAATTTAACATTTCAGGGAGGGAAAACTGCCACTTTAATAACACAGGGGGGAAAAGTGCTATATGCACATAACATAGGGGGAAAAGTGCCATTTTCCCTAATAATAATAATAATAATAATAATAATAATAATAATAATAATCTATATTATTAATAAAAACAAAATCCTTCATTTTAACTTTTTTGCCCAAAACATTCCTATACTATTAAGATTTGCGTAATATTGTAAAGTATTGTAATACAATTTCTATTCGTACTACAATTGTACATTAAAATATGGAAATAAAATTTCAAATACAATATATTTCTTTCCTACTTTCCTATTTGTAATACAATTATAGATTAAAATTACTAATAATAATAATAATAATCTATACTATTAATAAAAATAAAATTCTCCATTTTAACTTTCCGTCCAAAACACTCCTATATTATTAAAGTTTGCGTAATATTGTAAAATATGGTAATACAATTCATATTCGTACTACAATTGTACATTAAAATATGTAATATAATTCCTAATACAGTATATTATTTCCTACTTTCCTATTCCTAATACAATTCTAAATTAAAATTACTAATCGTAATAATATAGTACATATACTCCCCTGCAACATAATATTATAAAATACGGTAATACAATTCCTAATATCAGTACATATACTTACTGTAGATTAAAATTATTAGTATCAGTTATTAATAATATGGTAATATTATAAACAAACCAATCCATTTATACTTTTCTACAACATAATATTGTAAATTGTTGATTTACTCCAATTAATGTGTTAATTATTATGTACTTATTTGATTTTATTATTTCTCAAAAATATTGTACTGGTTAGCAAACCAAATAATATATATATGCAATTAATATATAAGATTTAATATTACAAATAGGAGATGCATTCATATATAGCTGTGTATTTAATGTACGAATCATTCTATGAGAATCATCTAGATACTAGTCCTTTTTTTTTAATGAGTCGGTATTGCAAACAACTGTTGGTTTTTCAGCGTTTAATCCAGTTCATCCGAGATTTAATGGTGGAAAATTTTATTTTTTCTAATAGCTTACATGCATATTTTCTTCTATATAGAATGCAATCATAAATTTTCTTTCCTTAATATAAATAACTGCAGTAGCTGGTAATGAAGCATTGTTTGGTGAATTTATGGTTTGCTCTCCATCAACACCTATTAATATACCCATCAAAGGTAATACTATTCAAAAATATAGTATAACATAATAGGTTAAATTATATGCTAATTTGATTTATTTTTCGGTTAAACTGTTGCAGTTAATGTTTATCAAATTCCATTAAAAGATAATAATGTGGACACTAGAGGAACATCATTAAGTGCAATCACAAATGGTATATGTTATATTCATGTTATCCTATTTCTATGGTTGAAAAAATCGTTAGGCGCTCGGGGAGCGCCTAGCGCCTAGGACGCCTAGAAGGGGATTAATCGGCGCCTAGGCACCGGTGTTTTTTTTTTCAAATATTTTTAAAGTTTTTAAAGGCTAATAATTATAAATTATATAACACTTTAATAGTTAATACTAAAATAATAAATATTAACCTAAAACAATCTAGAACTTGTACAATATAGGGTTATTTCGCTCAAAACGATGTTGTTTTGAGTGAAATAATCCATTAAAAAAACAATAGTTAATCGGTCGACTAGGCGGCCTAGTCGGTGCCTAGAAAGCCTGGGCGGTCAGCGCCTAAGCGGCCTAGGCGGTCGCCTAGCCGGCCAGCTGCCTAGACCACCATTTAAGGTGATACGCTAGGCGGTCGACCAGCGCCTAACGCCTAGGCGGAGATTAATCGGTGCCTAGGCAAGATTTTTGCAACACTGCCTATTTCTCATCTCGACTAAAGTAATATTTTGATCTTATTTTATATATTCAGTAATTGTTTTATTTTTACGTATTAATATTATTTTGTCTTTATTTGATGCAATTATTTGATTTGTAAAAAATTACAGTTGCTAGCAACCCAAGTTTTATATGAATTGAACAATACTATTAGGCCCTTCACACCTTCAACTACCATTATAGATGGTAATGATTTTCTCTATTAATTCACTACATATTTCTTCATTTGTTCTATATAATAAATGTGTTATATATGCTTGAATAAAAACAAATTCTATACGATCAATGTGATGTTATATATGTTTGAATAAAACAAATTGTAATTGATATGCATAACATGTTTTCATCGTCCAATGAATGTTTATTGAATATGTCAAATATGTAAAGTTCAACATCTTCATCACGCCAACCCGATGTTATGAACGATAATTTATACTTCACTGTTCATGAATTTTGCCTTTTGTTATTTCCACCGTGTGTTTACAACTTTTTTAATTACTAAAAAATAATTTAACAATTCATTATAACTTATTAAAGTAGAAAAAGAATCGCATCGTCGGCGTAACCGTGTTCTGCGGGGGTAATTATAAGAAATTTCAGTACGTTATCATCAAGAACAAATGGGAGTAATTTAAACATAGATTTCAAATAGGTTGAGGCTGAAAATAATGGATATGAAGAGTTTTCTTTCCTTTTAAATACAAAAGTTCGTTCGGTTCATTTTTGTCACAATATAAATAATGTGTGTTAATTGTAAGTTGTTTACGTTACCAGATTGTTATTTTGACCTTGGAGCTGTCGCTCATTCATGTAATTATTGTGAGGCTTTATTTTGACAGTAAGAGCGCTCAAACCAAAATGTAACACGCACATTGCCAAAATACACAAAGTGTTGCTATGATGACAAAATCCAATTACCTCGCATGAAGGATTCTTCTCATGTGCTCGAGAGCCTATACTTTTGTGATACTAAATGGAGTAGACACTTCCTCAATAATATTCAAAGGTATAACAACATGTTCTACTTCACGTCTATTGTCGGTAGAGTCGATAGGTCATTCAACGCTGGTAACGCTCCTCTAGTGTTTAGGGTTAGTGGTCAAAATTATCATTGGGATGGAAGCTTTGTTGCAACAGAAAGTCGACGCAAAAATTGAAAGTGCGTGGAGCCTTGAGGCTCCTTTTATAGGAGCCTCAAGGCTCCTTTTTATTTTATTTTTATTTTTAATCTAAAAACATTATTATTATTATTATTAAATATATGTTACCATTTTGGTCATTTTACATGTTAACCGCTAATCTAAACAGCTAAGTTTACCAAACATCTTTTTACAAACCACTGGTCAAACTCGCTAATACAATCCGCTATTTGATAACCGCTAACACAACCCGCTACCGCTGACCACTAACCACTGATAACCAAACAAGCCCAAAGTTAGATGTGTCCAAATAAGAAAACTTCTTATTTAAATTACAATATTGTGAAAGCTTTTCAAATTGCATATATAACATAATTAAATTGAAAAACGTGTTAATACAATTAAAGAGATCATACCATTGAACAACGTGTTGTATGCACTCCTAGTCCTAGATGACAAACAATTATTAGTTTCCATCTTGTACTTATTTATTTATAGTTAAATGATGGTGAAGTTTGCCAACTACTATATAGTGTGATGACAATTCTTACTATTTTCTTAACTTTCTGATTACACGTGGACTACAATATCTCTTTTTTATCGAATGACGCAGAGATTCGAACACATAACCTTTGACATAAGGTTGGCTCTAATACCAAATTGAATTATGTGCTCAATCTCAAATAAAAATTTAAGCTGATAATTGAATTGCACATTTATGTATATATGTTATATGCCCAACACACCCCTCACGTGTGCAGATCGATTACTTTTTGATGGATTCCAAACAGCACGTGAATCATAGCCTCTTTTTTATAGGGTGACACTGAGATTCGAACCCATAATATTTGGTATGGGGTTAGTTTTAATACCAAATTAAAATATGTATCTCAATTCAACTAAAAGTCTAAATTGATAGTTGGATTACACATTTATGTTTATATATTATATGTTCAATAAGAAGAAAAAAGAAAAATTCTAAAACACTGTAAGGTGTAAACGTCCTAGAAACCAAAATTGAAATGTAATAAAACGTGCCCAGTTGCCCACTGCCCAGCACATGTTTATATTGGTTGAAATGTAAAAGCTGTCCTTTACATCATTGCTCCCTAGCAAATTGTCTAGCTATTTAGCATCCTTGTAGTTTTGTTAGTCACTTTTTGACTAGGGGGTGATAATTGATGAAGAGACTAATTAATGGAAAAAATAAAAAATTGAAATAATGAAGATAATGTTGGTTAGATAACTTTAAACTTTAAAGATAAAATTATCAAAATTGAAAATATGAAAGCCTAAAAACAACATAAAAGAAAAAGTGTGAAATTGAATAACTAAATCTAGTTAATTGGCTTTCAAAAAAAAATCTACTTTAACTGAATTTTTTAATTGAAAAGAAAATTTCAATGAGTTATCTTGAATAAAAATAATGCAATGAGATACTAATCTTACATAGTCAAACTAGTAAGGCTTTTATGTGTAATTATTTCATTCATGACTGATTTGGCTTAATTAGTTGAACATCTTTGAAAGAGAAGAAAAAAATTTAGAATACTGGATAGAGACAATCTTCCAATTTCATTACAACTATGGTATATTAAAAAGAAGTTCGATTGTTTTTAATATAACCATGGCATAGATTTTCTTGGGTCTAAAATTGAGGTCCAAATATGGACCTTTGTGAGGACAAATGATGCTTGGCCATGCACCTTCGCCCATTTTGAGATGAAGGTGGCCATGGTCACCTTCGTCTATCCAAATTTGGACATCTCCGAGTTCAAATATGAAAATGGATAATCATTGACAATAAAATCAATTATCGTTCACTATAAGAAAAATGCACATAAACAATAATATAGAAACAACATTTTTAAATCGTTGTTTTTTTCGAGATTTACAATAACACTGATTTCAACAACTTTTTGAACTTAATATAACGATTTTTCACTGGTGTTTATCTGCATTTTTCTTGTAGTGATTTGTTTTTCAAAATCAGTCGGTGGTTGTATACAAAAACTTTTAATAATAAAAAAAAAATACAACAAATTTTGCACTTAGGATCATGTAGGCATCTGAATACCACATGTTAGCTTAGTTACTGTCAAATTCACGGTAACATATTGAATAAGTAAATTAGGAAATAATTGCATTATTTTGTCAATTTAAATTAGCTCTTTAGAGTTATTTTGTTTTTTATTTTTAAACTAGTATTTTCGTCCGTGCGTTGCACGGAATGGATTTGTTATAATATTTTAAGAATATTTGGATCGATATACAATTATATAAATTATAACATTGAATATTATATATCACAATTGATGAAATTAGCTGGATCAATTATGTGTTTTTATGTTTTCCTTGCTTGAATTAGAGCAAATAATTGTACAAATACCCGTGCGATGCACGGATAAATTTTTTATTATATATTTAGATAATAAAAATATATATGAAATTATATAAAAAAAATTCTAATATTGAACGTGTATATTTATTTGATTATAAGATTTGTGCAAAAGTATTACTCAATTAATTGAATAATATGTATGTGACTTCTTTGTCTACAATTATTTAAAAAGATCGATATCTAATATAACTTATGTAATTATTTTATTACTAAAATAAATATGGAAAAAATAAGAAATAATTTAATTATAATTATTATAAAAATAAATTCAACGATCAATGTTTAGCTTAATTGCCATAATAATTATTAAGCAATTATTATTAGTCAATTACATTTATATCGTGGACCAAGGTGCACAATGCATTGTGCACCCCGTACCAAAACGACGTCGTTTTGGTCATTTTAATTTATGGTTCGTTTGTTTGAAAATCACATTTCTCGTTTCGGCCGTTAACTTCCAAATATTAAAAAAAAATTGCGTTGTTCAGATTGGCAGTTTTGATTTGTTTGTTGTTGATGCATATAAATGAACTCGTATCTGATATTCGTTGATTGAACTATATGAGAATATTTATAGGATTGTTTTTTAAACAACTAGATGATCCGATGGTTAGGAGATTGAACTAGATTGAACTATAGGATTGTTTTTTAAACACTTTCAACGGAATACACAGAATATTGACACAACTACACAGAAATCATCATCCTAACATTCGAATACACAAAATACGTCACAACCTATGTTTAAGTACCCCTAACATTAATACACACAATGCCTTCAAAGAATACACAAAATATTAACACAAGTACACAGACCCCATCCTCCTAAGCATCGAATCATCTAGTTGTTTAAAAAACAATCCTATAAATATTCTCATATAGTTCAATCAACGAATATCAGATACGAGTTCATTTATTTGCATCAACAACAAACAAATCAAAACCGCCAATCTGAACAACGCAATTTTTTTTTAATATTTGGAAGTTAACGGCCGAAACGAGAAATGTGATTTTCAAACAAACAAACCATTATATAAAATGACCAAAACGACGTCGTTTTGGTACGGGGTGCACAATGCATTGTGCACCCTGGTCCACGATATAAATTGTCATGAGGATTTTACTTTTATTAATTGTATTGATGAGTGAATATAGAAACAATATTACCAATTAATAAATAGATGTTAGTTAATGTTGATTTTACATTTTGATACCAAATAAGCTTTATTACTTATTTAACAAATAAAATATTTAATTAATTGACTACAAAAGTTTAGACGGGAAAATAAAATAGGAGGATTTTACTTTTATATATAGTATAGATAGATTAAGGTATCTAATTGCACTTTCAATGGACTTAGAGATTAATTTGGCATTTTTTTTTCTTAATATAAACTTGTGCCATCTTTCCAAATGACTATATAATTTTTTCTCTCTTTGTTAAATTTAAAGAAGAAAAAAAACTTCAGTGCTTATATATACACACGCATTATCAATCGAGCAAAAATGTTCTAACATCTACAAATTTTTAGCTAGTATAATTTATGGTTGAAACTAACATGGTACTCCATATTTGATAATTTTCAAATGCTTACTTTTTTTAATACTACTGACTCTGTTACAATATAGTATTTATTCATAATTATTTTCTTCACCTACTGAAGCACAAAGAATCAATATCTTCTCACTGGAGCCTAAAACTATGAGTATGTATATTTTATTCATTCTTTTCCATGATTTTTGTTTGTTTGTTTGAATTAAGGATAAAATAATTAAGCATGTGAGGATGATCTAATCCCATGATAATATGCCTATGCCGTCCAACTCTCTAGTTCATTAACAACTACTGTTAACAAATGATTGGATAAAAGAACAAAGAGATTCTCATCCTAAACCGCCATATATGCATCATTAACTCATTAGCTTCAATTCAAAGACCGACCAACTTACTTAGTCTTACTAGTAATTATTGTCACACACTGACAAATGACAATCACTCTTTAATGTATTTGTTGGTCAAGATTTGACCAACATTTTTTATTATTGCTCCTAATAACAGGGGAAAAACACAACCCATTTGGATGAATTTTTAATGCTAAAATATGAACGTACTCATGACCTGCATAACAATTTTTTTAGAAAGTCTTATAGTATTACATGTAATGGTGTTATAATATTTGTAGTATATATTTAATAAAATTGTGTTTCAATCTTTTGTTTCACTAAATAATAAAATATGTGACACAATTTCACAAAATTTATGACAAAATTATATATGATACCACAAAAAATTAATTTGTTTGTTTGTTTTTGTTTTTGTTTTTTTAACCTTCTTCCCTCCCAATTATGTGTTTTGTTAAATTAACGAAACATGACTGAAGTTATTTAAAATTCAAATTTTTGTAATATTATCTTTATAGTTAATATATAAAATGTATAAGCATTTAGAAATTATATTAAAAGTGCTACGGAGTATTAGATACAACAATAGTTTAAGTTAAAAAATTATACGAAAATATTAACGATACTAAATAACTAAAGAAGAATGAGTTTTCAAAAAAAAAAAAAACTAAAGAAGAATGAATTAGTTTGATCAATGAATAGGAAATATGCCAAGTAAAATGTACCAGAGGAGTAATATTTATTAATAATTCAAAAATTGAGCAATTTTAATATAACTTAATGGAATGAAGTATAATTAAAGCTAAAATATATAATGTTGAAAATATATTATACCTACTAAAATAATACAAAGTATTAAGGAATGGTGAAACACGCACATATATATAAGGGCAAGTTTGTATAAGTGGGAATAAGCCCTTATGTTAAAGTGCAGATTAATCTCATATTTTCATAGTTATTATGGTGCATTTGAAATCGCTTGATAGTGCATTTGCGGCTAATTGACAATACACTCACGTGTGTGCACTATTAGTTATATGTGAACGAACTATCAAGTGTTTTTCTATGCAGTGCAAAAATTACAAAAATGCTAACGTATTTTTTACACATGCATTTTTCTTTATAGGGGACTTGTTTTCATATGATCATTCATTTACTAACACTACTAAGTGCATTGGTTTTGGAAATTGATTTCTTATTAAATAAGTATTATTTGTTTATTTATTTTTTAGCTTAATTAATATTTGATATTATTCCGTAAAATCTTATTAATTCTTCATTCTTAAAAGTTAAGAATATATATATATATATATATATATATATATATATATATATATATATATATATATATAGAGAGAGAGAGAGAGAGAGAGAGAGAGAGAGACACGCTCATGTGAGAACGGATGCCTAGGAGAGGAATGAAAACCAATCACAACCGTCCACTTATCCAAATCTAATGGATCAGATGTAATTTTTTTTTAAATGCGGTTGCATTTCTGTAAATAACTCGAACTTTTGTGCAAGTAACATGTGTTAAAAGTGCAAGTAACTGGTGCAAATGTGCAAGTAAAATTACTTAAAAGTGCAACCATTTTCACATAATAGTGCAAGTAATTTACTTTTTTCACATTGGTGCACCTAATGATAATGTTATGTGTACTTAATATTGTTGCTCAGTGTATATTATATATATTGTTGCACTTTTAATACATTCTACTTGCATTTTTAATACATTTTACTTGCACTTAAGTGCATTCTATGAAACTGTTACTTGCAATTTTAACACAATTTATTTGCACTTCAAAGTTCGAATTATTTAGAAAAGTGTCACCACATTTTTTCAAGTCTTTATGATTCTTTAGATATGGACAGATGGACGGTCGCGATGTGTTCTCGTCTTCTCCTGGGCATGTGGTTCTCAACCGATCTACCTAATATATATATGTGTGTGTGTGTGTCCGCGCGGACACACACACGATGTATGTATATATATAGAGCTAATAATACCCATTTCGATCCCTCAAATATAGGGTAATACTTGATTTAGTCCCATACTAACTTGTAAAATCATACCCAATTTGGTCCTCCATTACAATTGCCATCCATCAGAGACAAGAACATCATTTTAATAGTCGAGGGACCAAAATGGGTACTAACTATTATTATTATTATTATTATTATTATTATTATTAAAAAGAATAGGTCGCCTTCTCCATTGGAGAAAACGACCTGACTGGTCTGGTTGTCCTTTCCATGAGAGAACGACTAGATCTGGTCGCTTCTCCAACAATAGCATTAGGCATTTGTCCAGGTCCACCAAAACCATGAAGAAGCTTCCGGAATAGAAAGAACAAGAAGAAGCCGTCGTCGGCGATAGCTCGCTTAACCGTCTCCTTCTTGTTCACTTCGATCTCTCCTCTGTCGTTTAGCAGGTATATGAGTATATCTCACTCTCATCATACTCGGGCAGTGGAACTGAACTTAGATTTTGAGTTCGATTCACTTGAGATGGACATCAAGGGTTCCTGATTTTGGTGTTGAAGTTTTCAATTTAGGCGCTTTAATTCTGCTTCATTTACTCTAGCATAATGTTCTAGGTTTCCTTTCATTTTTAATCAAAATCCCTAATTTGACATTATGTTGTACATATGACATTTGCCTGGCTTCTCCATCTTATGTCCAGTCGGAGAAGGCGACCGGTTTGGTCATTCTCTCCATCTCTGGCCACCTATTATTTTAATAATAATAATAATAATAGTTAGTACTCATTTTGGTCCTTCGACTATTAAAATGACATTTTTGTCCATGATTATAGTGATAGATGGATAACCCAGTGGAGTAGCTCAAGTGGCAAATGAGCTCTCTTTGTGGGGAGGAATTTTGGGAGGGGTTCAATTCCCACAAGTGACGATTCCCCTTGGACCAGCTCCCGTGCCTCCCGGAGCGAAGTTATATGACTAACCCTATAGTTGAGGGACCAAAATGAATATTAACTCTCTCTCTCTCTATATATGTATATATATATATATATATATATATATATATATATATTTGACGGACGAAGGCATCACGTTGAGTCGCAACCCAATGTAGATTAAAAATGACTAGATGATTTGTTTTCTTTCCACTCATAGATATAAGATGGAATAGTATATTAATTTTGTTTTACCATTACAACAAAGATACAAGATCTAAACCATATAATATTTAACAAATTGAATTAAATTTAGATCAAACTTCAATATTAAATACCAATTTATTTAAAAATTGATATGAGCTCCCCAATCACTAACACTTCTTAGATCTAAATATTAAACTTATTACAAACACAAAATTCACATAAAAATATAATTAGAATTCTATATATCAAGGGTTAAACTATAGTTCGAGGCAATTAGACATTTCTTTTTATTATTGAGGAGTTGCATACTGTGATTTAATTATGATACTACATAATTAATTTTTAATTAGTTCCAATCTTAATTTTTAGAATGAATATTTGTCTATTATAAAGGTTATAGAGTGGTTTTAAACCTGTGTAAATGCCATAGTTAATGCAATTTAATCTTTCATCTTCTATATAAGCTTGTTGAGCACGTGAATTTTTACAATTAATTTTCAGAATAAATATTTGTCTGTTATGAAATTATAGAGTGGTTTTAAACATGTGTAAATGCCATGGTTAATGCAATTTAATCCTTCATCTCCTATATAACCTTGTTGAGCAGGTGGATTACAACACAACATATACAACCTATGTTTTGCTCTCAGAAAACCTATGCTCATATTCCTCAAATTTTTTTGTTCATACCACTATTCTAGTTCGCCGGACTTATTTTTTGAGTTCTCAAACCATAAGTTATAGTTCGTTTTATTTTGGAAAATCTAGGCTACTATGCTCCTAGCACCAAATTGATGTAGCAAATAAGATTTTAAGGAAAGAGTGTTTCGCTCGATTCGAACTAAACCCCAAACATTTCGTCCTTTTGTGCTTATATCTTATGGGAATTTTCATTTTTTGTAGTAATATTTCCTAACATGTACTTCAATTATAAATTATGTTTACTACTCTCCTTCCATAGGTAGTGAATCTCATATATATTATTACTCTTTTTTTCACAATTAATAAATTGATATAAATTTGAATTGAAATTTTTAAAGCTGTACATTTATGTCGTCTTTATACAAAATCTTGTGATCACATTCACATTGCATAAATTATGACTTTATATTAGGGTATTATAGATTCAATTTTTAAGCACCAATAAGATCAAATTCATAGAATACAGTTTTATAACAAGTAATTAGCAATAGCCTGCATTTAGTAAGATTAGTTAAATGAATTTAATCATTGTGTTCTTTTTATTGCCCTTCCAACAATTTCAATCAACACTTTAATTTATATCTAAGATTGCACTTTGATTGTACAAATAATAACTAGTAGGTTGTACTAGAGTTGTTAGATGGTTGTTTGGTTGTTGGTTACGAAGAAAGGGGCAATACTCCCTTCCATAATAAAACGAAACACTTTTAATCTTGATTAATAAAAAATAATTGGTCTTAAAAAATGAATAAATTTTTTCTAACAAGGAAAAAATTCTAATCAGAAAAATAACTCTATTTATTCTTCTAAAAAAAAATAACTCTATTTATTAAAGAAAAGGTGACTTAAGACATGACCGTATTTAGTGCTTCATGTCCAATATCGAAGCAATTTCACGTATAACCAGCATAGTTAAACAATTCTACTACTATTTATGTAATACTTTCTCTGTTCAATAACTATTTATCCCAACAAAATTTACACAAATATATGTTTTCTAGCCTTTCAATGTAATATTGTGATGGGATCTTTAATTTGTCTAGCAACAACTAACATTGAATATATATATATATATATATATATATATATATATATATATATATATATGGAAAATAAATCAACAAAAAGGAGACAACATGAGAGTCAAGTGATGAAAGAAAACAAGACAGAGATGGGTATTTGTAATGGATCCACAAGCTTGAATTCAACAATAAAAAGATAGGAGGAGAACCCTTACTTTGCCATATATACTTTTGTTTTTTAAATGTCAATTCAAATTTAAAATGTTGCACCAACTTTGTGATCAAGATGCAACTTGCCACTTGTGAATTGAATAATGGTCATATATTCAAATAGTCTAAGTTGTGGTTCTGGCCAACATCCCAGCAAAAATACAGCCAGATGACAAATTGTATTATGTCCTATAAAAACTCTTGGAGTGGGTCACCAAGACAAAACAAACATGCCCCTAGCTACTATTATTGTTTGCTTATGTTTTGTCAACTTTTTTTTTTTCTTGAGTGGAAACAATTTTTGTTTCTAATTGATTTGACCATATGCTTTTGTTTACACAAAGTTTTAATTTATAACAAATTTGTAGAAAAAAATAAATATTTATAGCCAATGACATTTTTGTCTAGTAGCACAAAGTGGCTATCACCAGTAAGTTATTATAACAGAGTTGGTAGTGCTCAGTAGATAGTTCAATTCTCGTTGACAGCTATCACCCTAATAATGATTCATAAAATTCACAATTAATATTATTCTTTAATTTGATAGCTACTTATGTCTTAACTTGACTAGATGAGTAGAGTCAGGACCAGATTTTAGGGCGTGCAAGATGGGCAACAGCACAAAGCACCAAAATTTTGGGGGTCCCTAGTCCAGCCCTGGCGTAATAGTTACTATATATATTTGTGATTATATTGGCCCAAAATTAGGTTTTTTGCATTTTTCTCTTTGCAATTTTTTCTTCAATTTTCAATTTATTTATACTTTGATATATAGGACCGACCTCACCTATTTACCAGCACAGAGCCATGCAAATAAAAAAAACCGGCCTGAGTAGAGTAATAGAATTTGTATATGATTGGTTGAAAGTGGAAGAATAATAATTTTGTAGACAGCAACACAAATGGACTCGGTTCTGACTTTATTTGGATGGAAAATATTTATGGCCACGAAGGCACGAATGCCTCCCAACAAAGGGTTTTAGTGCAATAGACATATAAACAATTAATTATATATAAGAAAAATTAAAAAAAATAATAATAAAAAAGACAGGAAGGGAGCAGTCTTCCCCGGCTGTCTCAAACTCATATGGTCAGATTCCATTTCCCTCAACATTATTTACCTAATCTAATTGCATGATTCCGACAGCCAGATCACTGTCGAATTTCGAGGACTGTTTTTCTACTTATATATACATATTTTTTTTTAATTTTCAAGAAAATAAAAATTATATATTTGTTTCCATATTCAGGTGGTCCACAATCCCTAATTCAGTTGGTTTATCATTCCCCAAACTTTAATAAAATGAATTTTGATTTCAGTATTTATTTTTTGTCAGGTGTTTTGAGCAAACCCTAATTGTAGGAGGTATTCATTAAACTAATCCCGTTCGTATAAAATAATGGACGGATTGAATTTTTATATTAGAAGGAGTTTGAACTTTCAACCTTTCTTAAGTAACGAGAATGTATTTTCACTCATGCCAATCAAGTTGATTTTTCAACTTCTTGTTTTAGTACAACATTAACTTCCTAACTTGTTGAGCATTGTGAATGGAGTAATAAATATTTGACCAAAGCATTTCATTGTATAAGATTTAATACTAATTCAATTTTAAATTAGTCAAAATTTAATGTAAATTCACTAAAGAAAAAAAAAGAAAAACTTTTTCCAATCAAATTACTAAAAGAAGATAGTCTATTTAATTTGTTGGTAGTAATGTTTGTTACGTTGGTAAGACAATTAAATGATGTATTCCATTTCAACTAAGACTATTTTCTTCATTTGAAATGATTTAAATTAAAATTGATTCTCTTCCGGCAGTTCTCTTATATACTTGAGAATGGTTAATTTTAATACAAATCTTCTTTAAGATAAATGATAGTCGTGATTAAGCTAGGTTTGCATGCTAATCAAATCAATTATATTAGACAACATTTTATAAGCAGTCTTCATAAATCAAAGTATTATCCATATATCACAAATTTACTTGAATATATATTCAAACATTACAATTTTTGTTTTTACATAATTTACTTTATAACACATCAAAAATGTCAACGCAGATAGTGAACATTTTGGTTGGTGCTTGTGGTAAATACATACGTAGTATTTAGTTTCAGCCTATTCAAAGGTTTATTGGTAAAAGTTGTAGGGTTTATTTTGGGCAATTCCAACTGAACTAGTCGGATAGTTAGCTAAATAACCTTTACGTATGTGAATTGTCGACCTTCTTGATTTGAGCTGCTTAACTATGAGCACCTAGATTGATTTACCTTCTTTTGGTTCTTTACCGACTAGGGTCACAAGATAGGTTTCACTCAAAATGCGCGTGTAAATAGTGGTTGTCGACTACTTCCATGTAAATCAAAGGTTGGTAAATGGGTACATAAACATTTACCAAATGTGAAACAATGTTGTTTAATTTATCTCAATATGTATATGGTGCCAAATACTAGAGTGAAAAGTACCAAAGTTCTGTGCTTGTTTAGTTCAACTTCCAACAAGGGGAAAAACCATCTTTTCTAAATTGATATTATACCCAAAAAAAAAAAAAAAAAAAAAAAAAAAAAAAAAAGAAAAACCTGATCTATGCATAACTCTAATATATTTTGTCAAAATTTTTGCTAACATTATTGTGAATTGTGATGCATGCCAAGTTGCATATAGTTTTAGTGACCAAATTTAGTGACAACAAAATTCTTGACTCCATTAATATATTAATAGTGACACCACAGTTGTAACATGTACTAAGTTGTGACAATTAGCATATTAGTAAAACCTTGCAACAAGAACCATATGCATCACGTACAATTATATATTACAAATAATAATTAATACTATGTATGTATGTAAGTACGTATGTATGTATCCATTCTCGATTTATTGCGGTGTGAAGCATTTTAAAATAGTACTTGTGACAAACAAATGAATGATTAATTGTGACAAATAAATGAAAGTCAAGATATAAATATAGTGATGCAAAATAAAAAGAATAAAACTAAATATTGTGACTATGCTATAATAATGGATGACTAAAAGTAGGATTTTTTCATAAAATAAATATTACAAAAAAAATTGAATTAAAAGTAACTCGAGTTAAATCTCATTAATTGAATTAGATATATAAAATGGGATGAAGAGAGTAGGTAAGAAAAAAAAAATTAAAAGTTTTCCGTGTTCATGAATGTGCACAACTGTATTGGAACAATATACAAGTGCATGTGACGCTTGCATATGGGCTTAACTCACTAGTTAAGTATATAGTATTTAAGAGAAGAGACTAAGGTTCGAAACTTGACAGCGACCTTGTTTGTGGAATTACTATGATTTACATTCTCCTAAATATTTTGTCGGGCTTCATGGAATTGAGGATTTAATTTTTTAGAGAAGAAGTATACAACTATACAAGTGTGATGTGCCAAATTATTGGGCTTATGAGTTATGAACATTAAATGCCATAGATTTTGACCTTTCAGAACTGGGCCATGTTGTATCCGTACATCAACTGGTCCAAATGACCTGTTCTGTTCAAGGAATATTTGCTACTCACTGATATCGACTTATACCGCTCTCTATTTTTGCTGCCCCAACACATTAAATTAAATCTCTTATCTCTCCCTCAAATAAAAATGAACCAACTGAATTTATGAAAATCATATTCCTCTGAATTTTTAAGAGATATATAATTTTCAAGAATATTATATTATCTAACAAATATTCTCTGAAATGAACCAAACAATGATTTCATGCAAAGAGATGTGGGAAAAAAAAAAAATACTTAGGAAGATCTAATTATGATTCTATGAAATCTAACACTATTAGCCTAAAAGAATGTTATTGTTTTGTAGTTCATATAGTGCATCAACATTTTAAATTTATGATTATAACTAGTTTTACACCCGCATTGCACGAATAAGCTAATGTCCAATATTGTTTATATTTAAATAAGTATTTCAAAGTATATCAATGCAAGATTATAAGGAGAAGTTCATACATATGTAATTGAATGTCGATTTGTTTATTTAATTAAATAGGTAATTCAAAGTTTATGATGCAAGATAATATATGAGATTCATTATAATTGTCACTAAAATAAAATTTTGCAAATTTGTAAAATCGATAGTACAAATACTTAATTAGTCTAAAGAAGATAGTCTAAATAAATACTACTTTTGATTTGAATTTTTCTAAGTCTTGTTAATTCTCTTTTGGGTAACATTGTCATTGTCTTCATCTTCACTATTTGTCCTCTTTTTATGTTGGTAGTGTGTCATTTACAAATGGGTTACTGGTGGTAGCATTGATGACAGCGCCATGCAATGAGATTATGACGTAGGAAGTTGTGGATTTGCCTTGTTGTGTATATGGCTGGGATTTTAATGTACTATGAACTCGTGATCTTGCAAGCGTCTGTTGATTATATTTGTAGTGGTAGTTTTTCCTACATGTTTCATGTGGAAGTATTTAATAAAATATTAATATTTATTATATTTGTAAAAGGTGTAGTATCGCCTCTTTTTCTATTTTCATAACTTGTTTACTTGATAGTAACAACAATAACTCTGCAAGTAGTCTGAATACTAATGCTACACGTGTTCAGTTTTATTAACAATTTTCACATTCATTTTTAAGTTCATATTTTTGAAATTAGTATGAGTGTAGTACTTGATTTAGTTTGTGTGCGTGTGTGTGTTTTTCTTTTAATTTTTTTTATTGAATTGATACTAACCTTAAAGCTAAATTGTTTGTCACTTTGTGCATAAATCTTTTTAAAATAGTGGCTACATCCTATATACCAAGTGTTTTGTAGTCAAGGTTGAGGCTGATTTTGTCTTTAATCTAAGCAAGTTGAATTTTATGTATACAGTTTGGCTAATTAATTGATCAAAGTTCATGTTAAATTTTATATTGTATTTTTTAATACACTAACTTATTCATTGTATATGTTTAACAGTTATGTCAACTTTGATTGGGATGTGATTTAAACCTAAGACATCCCAATTTTTTATGAAAATCAATGAGTAAGTTAAGAGTAATAAATAGTTAACGGAATATTCTGTTACTAAAGTTTACATTGACGTAGTGGATGGGCATTTAGAAAAAGTAAATAATATAATAGAGGGTAAAGTAGGAAAATAAAAAAAATACTAAAATCAAAATAATCTGAAGCATTCATTTCATCAAATAATTGGGCAGACATTTTTTATTCCAATTATAAGCCTAACTTTATTGCGACATTTATTAGTATAGTATGTATATAGTAGATGTTAATGGGGTGTTTGGTTGGTTGTAATTGAAATTCTTTTCTAATTACATCGTTTGGTTGGAGGGAATTGCAATTCCTTCATTTTGTTGAATTGCAATTCATGACTCCACCGCCATGAATTAAAATTCAGCATAGCATGACAAGGAAAAAGATAAGAAAACGATTCTTTTGCCCTTAATTATTATGATTACAATGACATTTTAGTCTTTATATTACTCATTTCTCTCCATTCTCAATAATTCTATTCATCCCTACATGTAATTTGAATTTCTACTTTATTTCCACTTTATTCTTTTTTCACTGAATTATAATTCATTTCACCTTAATTCCTTTCTCCCAACCAAACACAATGTAAAGTATCGAAAAATAGAATTTAGAAGACATGCTAGTAAATATGTTTTAAAATGAAAAATGAAAAGGTAAAGAATACAAAATTAGATTATAAAAAAAAAAACTATGAGGCTAGATAAATGGACCTTAGTATTTTGTAATTGTTTACTATTTTTTGGAGAACCCAAAAATTATAGTAATTGAGAATTAAAGATCATGTTTCATTTTATAATAGTGTAGAGATTTGAACTCATATAATATCATTATATTTTAACTAAGGAAAATTCTTTTTTTTCTTCTCCTAACTTTTACCTCTAAGCTCTTTTTTTCATGATGCATTTATTGAGTGCTAACGAATTGACTAACCCACAACTAATAAATAAATTTTACTAATTACATGATAACACCTCAAGAAAGAAAATTGTGGGGAAATACATAAAGGATTTGTAGCATTGTTCTTTAATCAAAATGTTAAGTAATATTTTATATGGAGTATATTTTATTCTCAATATAAAAAAGAAATATATTAATTTTATTCTTGAAAGTAGGTTTTTGCAATATTATTACGTTGAATAATAGTTGATACACTATATAATAAAATCTAACACGTGGAAATGACAAATTATTCTGTAAACCCGCGTCTAAAATATACAATTTACATACTAAATGTTCACAATTTACATACTAAAACACAATTCAAATTGTGAGCATTCAATATGTAAATAGACACGGGTCCATGATATAACTATTGTGTAGAAGTATATTGGGCCGACTTATCATTGATTTAAAGAAAAAAAAAACAGATTACATTCAAATACGGAGTATTCAATAACAAAGTTCACTCCACTAAATATACACGCTTCCGGCCCAACAGAACTTCAACCCATTAAAAAAAGGGCGGTGCTAAACCCATCCAAAGGCAAATTATGCTGTGGACCTGGGTCCAAAACTACGTCGTTTTTGTCTTCTTCTTTTTTCTTTTTTTTTTTTCTTTTTTTTTAATTAGTAAACATATTGTTGAATATAGAGTTGTCCAAAAATGTGTAAATGTAGAGGTTTCAAAGTGTGAATGTAGAGTATAGAAATCGTGAATGTAGATTTATGATTGTGTGAATGTAAAGTTGCCCAGAAATGTGTGAATGTAGAGGTTTCAAATTGTGAATATGGAGTATAGAAATCGTGAATGTAGAGTTATGCATGTGTGAATCTGTAATAGAGTTAAGAAGTTCTAGCAACTTGTAGCCCTGTAATGTGTGAATGTGGAGTTCTCAAGTTGTGAATGTGGAGTATAGGACCTGTGAATATAGAGTTTTTGAATGTGTGAATGTGGAGTTTACAAATTGTGAATGTAGAGTATAGTGTATGTGAATGTAGAGTATAGTTACTAAACATATAATCCTGTAATGTGTGAATGTGGAGTTTACAAATTGTGAATGTAGAGTATAATGTATGTGAATGTAGACCCAGGTCCACCTTGCAAGGTGGACCTGGGTCCACTGCATAACAACCCAAATCCAAAATAACATGGAGGGTTTTTGAAGTAAAATCACTCTTAGGCCTTGACTTTCCACTTTCCAGATCGCTACAACCTACACAGTTGTTATGCCGTGGATCCGGATCTATGTTCACAATTTTATAATTTTATGTTTACAATTTTATAACTTTATGTTCACATTTTCATAACTTCATTGCATGCTCACAGTTTCATAATCCATGTTCAAAATTTCATAGCTCTATGTTCACAATTTTATAACTCTATATATGTTCACAATTTCATAATTTTATATTGTGAACATAGAGTTCAAAATTACATATATAAATTGTGAACATAGAGTTCTAAAATTGTAAACATAGATTTATAAAATTATGAACATAGACTCAGGTCCACCTTGCAAGGTGGATCCAGGGCCATAGCATAATTTGCCCAACCTACAACCCACGCTAAAATCACTCTTATAATATTCTCCCCTGGCAATTATCTTACCATACTCATAACTCGTTAAAACTTCGCTAAAAGAACCTAGTGGGAAAACCTAGTCGAGGAAAATAGTATAAAGTATGTAAAATCATGCATGTGTTAAACCTGTTGCCTCATTAAAAACATGTAGCTAGCTAGAAAAAAAACCTAATTAAGGAAAAAAGAGTACAACTATAAACCTTTAGAACATCATCACCTTTAGGATCTGATCAAAAAAGTCTTCTAAAATATCCATTTAAGTACACCTATTGATTGTTGTTCCCTGAAGACAACAATATTCCAAGCGCACACATCAAAATTTTATGAACATATATATTCTAGCTAGCTTCGTCCAAAGATCATGTAACAACTTGTTGAACTTCATTGCATTTGACAAATCATGCAAATGAGTAGAGACATTAAGCCTATTTATATTCTGGCAAATCAATTCCTTCCGGATATACACATTTCATAATTAGTCTAAGTAATTAATTAACCCACGTAATAAATAAATTATTTAGGCTATTTTTTTTTTTTAAATACCATATCAAATCTGTTGAGAGGAATTGCCACCAACCTTCTCTACTTAGTAGCCGACCAAGAGCTCGGCAAAATACAATCCAAGACAAGAAGCACAAGTTAAAGAGATAGCTAATTGAGCGGAGAGTTTGGTCAAACTCATCACCTACTATCACATGCATTTATACGGTGACTGTCAAGGTTTTGCGAGTGTCTTCTCCTATGAAGTTTCAGATCACATCATGCTCCCGGCAAATTATTGGTTCACACAGTGCTGTGTGTATCATAACAATATGTACATTTTTAATATACTAAAAGTACATTATTCATGTATTGAATGTACGTTATATGAAATAATGTACTTTCAGTACTCGAATAATGTAATTTTATTGATGTAATGTACATTTCTAATATACTAAAAGTATATTATTTGTGTATAACTCCCAACAACAAACCACAAGGAGAAGGTTACCCATAGCTAACAGGCTCAAACCCTCAAACCTCCAACCTCTCGGCTGTAGGTAGAGCACTCTTACCATCTGGACCGTCTGGGCTGTCCTTACGGACTATATTTGCTAATGTTTATCATGGTAAATGACGATGTGTGTACATATAAGAAGTACAATAGTACTATCCACAAATACTAAAGATAATGTCCATAATTATTAACAAAAAAGAAGTACAAAATGTGAATATTATTACAATTTAAAAAACAAAGAAAAAAAAAGGATTTTTATTGGGATCTCAACTTCATTAGAGGTACAAATTGTCGGACGCCATATGTATCTGTGTATAAAGGTTCAGCTCCTATTTTCTTCACCATACAGTCTTCAATTAATGTTGGGAAACCCTCAATACTAGTTGTTGTTATAGGAGTAACTTTGATGACTTCTCCGACTTTTATATCTTCAAATCGATACCGTGGAATAAAATGTAGAATTGAAATTTCTTCCACTTCTAATTGGACATTAAAAGATAACTGTTTGTTCATTTCATAAGCACTAGTTTCAATACTGACGAAATAATCAAAAGAAAGTCCCGGGAATATTGCTAGGGGTTTGACCACCACCCAAAAAATGAGTCCAACAAATTCCAGTGTTTTAGCCTCAGTAGGTAATTGGAAAGATAATGGTGCACCTTCTTCTTTACATCTAATCCAACTCGGAATTTCGTTGCATGTAAGACTACATTCAAAACCTACGTAACCCAAACGTGAATCTAACAGAACCTGTACAAGGAAATTAGAGTAAATTAGTGTATGACCAACTGCAAATTAGTGAAATTACACCATGTATTTTATATCCTGGTCCAAATAAAAAGACATTCTGGACACATAATTTAATAACGGCAAGTACATAATATATTAACTGTATTTATATAATTTGTTAATTTTGTCTACTAAAGATAGATAATAGGTTAATTGTAGTATACACATAATTTATTAATTGGAGATACATAATATGTTAATTATAATAGACATATAATTTATAGGCACAAACCTTACTATTTGGGAGGAAATTGTATGTACAACATACATTAGGTATTTAGAGATCATCAAAGTCCCCCACTAAAATGTTGTCATTAATTAATATAGGAATAAAGGTCAAATAGGTCATCCAACTGTACAATAATGAAATTAGGTCACAGAACTTTTAAAAAAAAAACTATAATTGAATATTTGAATCTTTAAATTAAGTCATTTCATGTAATTCGTCCAATTTGTAGGTTTTCTAAGTTTCTAACATGTCACCCAAATTTAAACTATTTTTTTATTTTTTTTTTAAAAAGCCCATCCAATTTTTTAAATTTGGGGTGACCTGTTAGAAACTAGCTAGCTACAAATGGATGAATTGCAAATGGGTTAGTTTAGGGATTCAATTGTAGATTTTTTAGGTTAAGTGGGTAATTGCATTATCGTGTGCAGTTGAATGACCTATTTGACATTTATTCCATAGTAATGAAGCAAATTGAAGAGAGTGAAAAAAGATATATGCATACCTCCTTAAAGCTTTCTGAGAAATCAATATGTGGAACACCTCCTAACCTCATGCTGCTCTTTATATGAAGATTATTCTCCCAACCCTGAATTTCCTTCAACTTTTTGCAACCACTAAGATCCAATACTCGCAGCTCCGTACAGTTGGAGAAGTTTGATACTTTTTCCAAAGACTCACAATTTTTAGCTATAAGAGTTCCAATTTTCTGAGGAAGCTCTGGGAAAATTTTTAGGTTTTTGGACCCTTCTAACCAAATTCTCTCAAGACTGGGAGGAAATTGTGGGAGCATTTTGAGATTGCTGCAACCATTTAACCTAATATCCCTAAGATTGGGAGGAAGCTGTGGGAGTATTTGAAGAAATCCGCAACCATGTAAGGAAAGTATCTCAAGACGGGGAGGAAGTTTTGGGAGCATTTTAAGATTTCGACAACCATTTAATATAATTCTCGAAAGATTCGGGGGAAGTTCTGGAAGTATTTCAAGATTTTGGCAAGCATTTAAGCTAAAATCTCTAAGACGAGGTGGAAGCTCTTGGACCATTTTTAAGCTGTGGCAATGATCCAAATAGACCTTTTCAACAGTGTGATGAAGTTTTGGAAGTACTTCTATGTTCTTGCAGAAATTCAAATGAATTATTTGAAGCTTGGACAAACGAGACAGGTTGGAGACCACACCATAAGTATTGGTTCTCCCCAGGGACAGTGTTTGTATTGAGGTTAAATTTGCAAAAATTTCAGGCAATGCTTTTAGCTTTGGGGCATATGACACATCAAGAAATTGTAGTGCATTCAAATGGCGAAGGTTATTTGGAAGTTTCTCTAGTTTCTCACACCCATGAAAACTTAAATGAATTAGTTTCTTCAACTCTCCGATAGAAGAGTGCACCTTTTTCAAATTACAGCAGCGTAGAAATGATAGCTTGCGAAGATTTTGAGCACCGCTAAAGTTCAGAGTCCTCGTGAGATAATCGGAGTAATCAAGGTTCAGAACCTCGAGACATGGGAAATGCTATATAAATGAATTCAAAAATAAAATTGAAGTAAATAAAAAAGATTGAATTATTGATAGATATTGCAGTAAATAATTTGTTATAGCAAAGAACAATTAAAAAGAATAAAGTATTACGAAATTACCTTAAGGGTGGGAAATTCTTTGATGTTGCTATGCTCCATTTCCAAATTTACAAGCTTCTCAAAAGAACAGCTAGACGGAATATTAATAGATTTCAAAGGACAGTGATCCCATTTTAAACATCTAAGCTCCTTAGATAGATGTTCGAACTTTCCATCAAGATAGACATACTCTCCACTTATTTCAAGAAATATTAAATTCTCCATTTCCTTAAATGCTTCTGTACTATACTTGCCCACCATATTTTTCAAAGGGGAGTCTTTGAATATAATCACCTCAATCTTTTTGGTACCCTACAAATAAAATGATAAACTAGTTAGAGAATCACATTAACAATTTTAATTAATAGAATAACAATTTAATGTAAAAAGAGGAGGGTATAAGTGAAATGTAGTCTATAATGAATTGAATATGGTTATAAGAAACAAAACATGCATAAATTAATTCAAAGTTTTCTTGAAATAAAATAATAAAATGTCATTAATTAATCAACCCTTTTGTTATTATTCCAACTACTATACATATAAATGAATTCCAGTCTTGCAATCTATAATATAATCAATTCGAAATAATTTGGCAGTGTGGGAGTAACCTCTAAATGTGAAGGGGCTTCTTGTGCGCAATAAGTAAATGTCTAACCTCTGTATTTAATTGAGTTACAATGATTTACATCTTGTAGATGCTTTGTGGGGCATGAGGTGTGGGGCCATTAGAGTTGGGGATTCAACCTTTTGGGAACAATTCTAGGAATATAATTGGATTTATAAACAATTTATTACTGTGCTGATTATTGATTTCTACCTTTAAATTTTTTTACTGTTTCATGTATTGCACTTTGTTATTAATTTTTAACTTCAATTGAAGAACAACATATTATATATGCAATATAAGAACATAGAAACTAAAAGAAAATTTTTACCTTGAATTGTGTCATTTATGTAACCCCATTACAATTTACCGAATATTAATTTGTGGTAAAATGTAAATAAGTAGTTATTTTCACTAAATTTAATAAGAAATTACTACTCTACAGGGCCGGCCCTGGAGCAAGTGCAGGGTGGGCACCCGCCCAGGGCCCATCTCTATAAGGGGGCCCATAGATATATATTAGTTTATACACTTATACTTAGTATATATTAAAAAATATATATATATACTTAGTTTATGCAATTCACAATTCGAAAATCGCAAATCACATATTCGCAATTGCAAAGCCAAAGGTATTATTTAAGTATTTTAATAATTTTATGAATTGGTTTATTGGCGATTTGGCGAATTGCCCAAAAATGCCAGAATGCATATTATGTATATTAAATTATTAGTATTAATTATATTATATTATGTATAATGTATTGTTGACTTGTTCTAATGTTTAAGAGTTTGGAATAATTAGGAATGTTATTTTGATGGCATAAATTAGGAATTTAGTTTTTGATTGCAGATTAGGTTGTATTGTTGTTTAGGAATCCTAATACAATTCTAAATTGTAATTATACTGTTGTTTTAATGTTCAAGAGTTTGGAATAATTAGGAATTTTATTTTTGTTTTAATTCTATTTATAAAATAAAATTGTAAGTTTATTAAGTTTATTATATGCAGGGAATCAAGGATTGAAGGTACATGTTTACCGTTGAAAGATTTTTGATTGACGGATTCGGATTGATTGTATTTAAAAAATTATTGTAAATTTTCTAATATTATTTCATGTTATTTGATATTATTATTTTTAATATTATTAAATTTAAATCTTAGTCTGTTTCATATAGGGGCCCTTTTTTTAATTTCGCCCCAGGGCCTATGAAATGTTTGGAACGGCCCTGCTACTCTATATAATCTCCACATACATATCTATAAATACTGTGAATCTAGTTTTAAATTAAAGGATAATTTAAATTTTAGAATTAACTTGAAGTTAAGAATATATTGTATCCCTTAATAATTTGTATATAATTGCTCATAATTAATTAACTATATATCCAAACATTATCCGTTAATCCCACTACTTATCTTTGACCTTGAATATTTTCTGCACTTGCTTATTTCCAATTTTTCCATAAATATTTTAACTTCACGTCTTTAATTGTAGAGATATTTTATCAATGATGGTATAAAATTTTGAAAAATGTCCGACTTATGTGTAGTTTTATGGGCAAAGTGAACAACACAAAACTGAGAGGAAAAAATCTAATAATTATTGTGATATGTAAGAGCTTAAATACTAAGGTTTATGTAATAAGATTCCCCACATAATAAGAATGAGAGAAGAAAAAATACCTTTTGTTTTATAAGTGTGAACATAAATATAATATGTGCAGTCCAACTATCAGTTTAGGCTTTTAGTTGAGATGGAGCACATACTTTAATTTGGTATCAGAGCCACTCAACAGGTCATGAGTTCGAATCTCCGCGTCACCCACAAAAAGAGACTTCCACGTGTTGCTTGGTTGGAAATCCACCGCACACGTTTCAGTTTAGGCACTTTAATTATAAGCACCTCATGAATATCTTTAGGGCACCACAGTCGGCTACGTTCACCTGGATTATTAGGTGACTAGGTGACTCAAAACGAATCAGTCCTGCCCCCCATCTTTCGAATTAAGTCAAGTCATGCATCCAAATCCAAGAATCAGTCCTGCCTTGATTTTAAGTTTAGCTTGAATATCGTTATTAGGGATTTTCTTCAATTTCTCAAAGGCACTAATCCATTCTTCCCTTGATAAGCTTGAATATCGTTATTAGGGATTTTCTTCAATTTCTCAAAGGCACTAATCCATTCTTCCCTTGATTTATCATATAGATATGACCCTAACACTTCAAGAGCTAATGGAAGTCCCCAACAATAAGTCACTATGCCATCTAAAATCTCACCATAATCTTCTTCCGGTAATGTTTGCTCTCCAAATGCATGTAGGCTAAAAAATTGCAAAGACTCCATAGGATCCAATACCTTAGCTTCATAACATTCATCCACTTCCAACCCTTTAAAAACATGTGCATCTCTTGTGGTTAAAATAAGTCTACTTCCTTCACCAAACCAGTCTCGTCCTCCACATAATTTATTGAATTGATTTCTATGCTCCAAATTATCAAGGACTATGAGACATTTTTTTGTTTGAAATCGCCTTTTCATCAACATGATTACTTCATCTATACTGCCAATGTCGATCTTCTCATAAAAAAGCTTTTGAAAAAACTGTTTTTGTAATTTTTTGATCTTCTTATCTACTTTCGCAATATTTATCCCATTATCTAGTTGCCTTGAAATTGTTGAATCTATCTCAAGAAAACAACTACTTTCAAAGTGCACAAAAAGTTTGTTATAGACCGCTTTAGCAAGAGTTGTTTTCCCAATACCACCCATACCATAGATCCCGACCATACGAACACCATCATTTGATTTGCCATGCAATAGCTGGACCACATTTTCAACGCGAGAATCAAGTCCAACTCCGTGTTTGACAACAAACATTGGTACACGACTTATTATCTTTTGGACCTCCTTGATTATTGAATTGATGAACTTCGATTCATATCTTCAATATTCATACAGAAAATGAAAGCATTATATGATGAAACTTGCAAATGAATATATAATCAGCCTCTAAATAATGTGTCTCTGTAATTCAATACTCATATTTATAATTATGTATAAATGTGAAGTATATTATTTATATGCAACTTTGAATGTATGCTCTTTTATGAGATACTCAATTATTTGCAACCTCATATAGATGCCCAAAACAATGACTAATTAGCTTGGTCAGCACGCAATTCATAAGTCTATCCATAGGCCACAGCCACCCCAAGTCTCGTCCCAACTGTTATTTGTATTTTCTCTGCTCTTTCCTCTTTTATATCTCTCACCTACTTTACCATTTCCCAATAAATTTTCATCTGCACTTGAACTTTTCTAGATACCTTTCATTGTTTTACTCAATTCCTTGTTATATAAATTCAAAAACTGTGTTGTACTATTGAATATAGAATTCTGAAATTGTGAATACAAAAATTCAAAAATTATGAATATAGAGCTAAAAAATTGTGAACAGAGTTTTAAAATGGTAAACTTGAACTTGAGTACCCGGATCCATGGCATAACAACCGATTATTCTGAAGGTGGGTGGCTTCTTGCCTCTTGTGAGTACAGGTGTCGAGGTGAGCTGAAACTTACGGACTAACTCTAAACTGTTTTGCAGTGATGTGGATTAAGGCTTAAAAATTTTGATCCATAAAAATACAAGTCTCGTTGGCTTTCGCCCGTATTGGTTGGCGGGCTACGCAGAGTACCATGTGTGCTTCTCAAGAATATATATATATATATATATATATATATGTAATTATAGAGTCATGATTAGGTGTTGCCTGATCCTTAGGTGTGGCCGTGCGGCCTATTTTCAGCCATTTGATCATATCAACTCATCAAATCAACGCGCAATATATATATATATATGTTACAGAACACACCATTCTACGTACTAAAATGCACCAGAGGACCGATAACACACACCATTCCACACAATATACCAAATGCACCTATTCACTTAAAATTCATCAATATACATAATAAAACACATCATTCTATGTATTAAAATGTACCACAACGTGCCTCATGTCAGATTATAAGCATACACTATTTACACATATTAGAAAACATGTGCTAAAATATGCATCATTCTACGTATTAAAATGTACCATACTTATTAGAAACACATGTGTTAAAATACACACCATTCAATGTATTAAAATGCACCTGACGACGTATTAAAAACACCATTCCACATCACAGTCACACATCATTCTACGTATAAAAATGCACCAACGGATAGATTAAAACACACAATTCCACAACACAGTTAATGCACCAACATACGTAATAAAACGCACCACAACATGCATTCAAACGCACCACACTATTTACTAAAATGCATCATTCCAATTCACGTAATATAAATACTAAAATTACCATAATAACCCCACTTAAACATAATACTAAAATTACCATAATAACCCCACTTAAACATATTCGAATTTCAATAGGATTAATGAAATTGGACAGTACATATTATGCTGCATGACCGCACCGGAGATCACCGGCGCATTTGAACAAAAATTTACACACACACACACACATATACACATGTATATACTAATAAGAGTCCAAGAAAGTTAGACCTATAATGGGTAGAAAAAATGACGGTCAAATTATTAAATCAAATGGATGGTTCAGATTTTTTAGATTTATATGTTTCCTTAAGATTTTCTAATTTATCTGTTAAATTTTCCGTTAATATTCCGTTAACTTTTAAATTATCCATTAATTTCTATAAGAAAGGTCTTAGGTTCGAACCTCATCCCAATCAAAGTTGGCATATTGTTGAAGATATACTACGAATATGTTAGAGTATATCATTGGTTCAAAATTAAGTATCCCACCTTATTACTCTTATTAAATTAAATAATAAATTAGTCGTTACAACAACAAAAATAATACATATGCATTTCTTTAATTTATAATTTGATGTCTACAGTGCTTTTATTCAAAAAAAATACATTATCAAAAAAATTAAAAAGAGATATAATTTCATTAGTTACATTGTCTATATTTTCTACCATGCAAAGATTCCTTACCTTTAATTTTAGAGAAAATTGCCATTTTGGTCTACTGACTATTGGGGTCCTATTAATTTCAGTCCACAACTTTCAAAAGTGTTAATTGCATACCCTGACTATTCAATTTCTGTCAATTTTGGACACTCCGGCCAAATTGACGGCCAATTTTGACCGAAATGTCTTAATTACTCCATTAAGCCTTAATGTGAAGGGCAAAATTGTATTTTCCATCGGATTGTGAATTAACCTGGTTCATAGACCCATTTCTGCAAATCTCCCATTTCTTCAATTCTCAATTTCCAGTCTCCTGCTAAGCCGCCATTGATAACTCTCCCAAAGCTCAAGATGCATTCTTCTTCTTTCTCTCTTTTAATTTCCTTTATGATTTTCTTCTTCCTGTTTTCCACTTCCATTCTCCATGCCTCTGATCTTGACGTGCTGCTGAAGATGAAGGCTTCCATGGTCAGGCAGCGCNAAACACATCATTCTATGTATTAAAATGTACCACAACGTGCCTCATGTCAGATTATAAGCATACACTATTTACACATATTAGAAAACATGTGCTAAAATATGCATCATTCTACGTATTAAAATGTACCATACTTATTAGAAACACATGTGTTAAAATACACACCATTCAATGTATTAAAATGCACCTGACGACGTATTAAAAACACCATTCCACATCACAGTCACACATCATTCTACGTATAAAAATGCACCAACGGATAGATTAAAACACACAATTCCACAACACAGTTAATGCACCAACATACGTAATAAAACGCACCACAACATGCATTCAAACGCACCACACTATTTACTAAAATGCATCATTCCAATTCACGTAATATAAATACTAAAATTACCATAATAACCCCACTTAAACATAATACTAAAATTACCATAATAACCCCACTTAAACATATTCGAATTTCAATAGGATTAATGAAATTGGACAGTACATATTATGCTGCATGACCGCACCGGAGATCACCGGCGCATTTGAACAAAAATTTACACACACACACACACATATACACATGTATATACTAATAAGAGTCCAAGAAAGTTAGACCTATAATGGGTAGAAAAAATGACGGTCAAATTATTAAATCAAATGGATGGTTCAGATTTTTTAGATTTATATGTTTCCTTAAGATTTTCTAATTTATCTGTTAAATTTTCCGTTAATATTCCGTTAACTTTTAAATTATCCATTAATTTCTATAAGAAAGGTCTTAGGTTCGAACCTCATCCCAATCAAAGTTGGCATATTGTTGAAGATATACTACGAATATGTTAGAGTATATCATTGGTTCAAAATTAAGTATCCCACCTTATTACTCTTATTAAATTAAATAATAAATTAGTCGTTACAACAACAAAAATAATACATATGCATTTCTTTAATTTATAATTTGATGTCTACAGTGCTTTTATTCAAAAAAAATACATTATCAAAAAAATTAAAAAGAGATATAATTTCATTAGTTACATTGTCTATATTTTCTACCATGCAAAGATTCCTTACCTTTAATTTTAGAGAAAATTGCCATTTTGGTCTACTGACTATTGGGGTCCTATTAATTTCAGTCCACAACTTTCAAAAGTGTTAATTGCATACCCTGACTATTCAATTTCTGTCAATTTTGGACACTCCGGCCAAATTGACGGCCAATTTTGACCGAAATGTCTTAATTACTCCATTAAGCCTTAATGTGAAGGGCAAAATTGTATTTTCCATCGGATTGTGAATTAACCTGGTTCATAGACCCATTTCTGCAAATCTCCCATTTCTTCAATTCTCAATTTCCAGTCTCCTGCTAAGCCGCCATTGATAACTCTCCCAAAGCTCAAGATGCATTCTTCTTCTTTCTCTCTTTTAATTTCCTTTATGATTTTCTTCTTCCTGTTTTCCACTTCCATTCTCCATGCCTCTGATCTTGACGTGCTGCTGAAGATGAAGGCTTCCATTGCCTCTGATCTTGACGTGCTGCTGAAGATGAAGGCTTCCATGGTCAGGCAGCGCAGCTCAAGGCTGAGTGACTGGCGAGACGCCGACAATGCCTCCTCCGGCGCCGCGCATTGCTTCTTCTCCGGCGTGAAGTGTGACGGAGGCGCCGCGCATTGCTTCTTCTCCGGCGTGAAGTGTGACGGAGATTCGCGGGTGATTGCTATAAATATTGTGAAGTGTGACGGAGATTCGCGGGTGATTGCTATAAATATTTCCGGTGTTCCGCTCTTCGGCACGCTGATTGCTATAAATATTTCCGGTGTTCCGCTCTTCGGCACGCTCCCGCCGGAGATTGGGCTGTTGGATCGGCTTGTTAACTTGACTCTCATCGGCGACAACCTCACCGGAGAGCTGCCGCCCTTGACTCTCATCGGCGACAACCTCACCGGAGAGCTGCCGCCGGAGATGGCGAAGCTCACGGCGGTGAGAGTTATTGGTCAAGTCGGACGAAGAGGTTGATTAAACCGGGTCTATGAACCGGGTTAATTCACACTACTGATGGAAAATACAATTTTGCCCTTCATATTAAGGCTTAACAGAGTAATTAAGACATTCCAGTCAAAATTGGCCGTCAATTTGGCCGGAGTGTCCAAAATTGACAGAAATTGAATAGTCATGGTATGCAATTAACACTTTTGAAAGTCGTGGACTGAAATTAATAAGACCCCAATAGTCAGTAGACCAAAATGACAATTTTCTCTTAATTTTATTAATTAATTATATTCACCGCATTGTTCATTGTTTTATTTTTGCACTATCTTGTAATTAAATATCAAAGTTATACTATAAAATAATGTTATATATTTATTACCAAGTATTATTTTAATAACATGGAAAAAATTAAAAAATAATAAATAAAAAACAGTTTGAAGCCAATCATATTAACTACTTAGGAAGAATTTGTTGACAAAGAAGACATTCAAATAACCCAAAAAACTGATTTAAAACTCATTATTAAAAAACTTCGGCTTCCACCGTTGGCCTCCGGCCGGAGCTCTAATGGAGCTTTGAGCTGGCGGTTTTGGTCACCTTCTACGTTTGCTCTCGCTCTTCTTCCGCGACATGCCTCCTCCGGCGCCGCGCATTGCTTCTTCTCCGGCGTGAAGTGTGACGGAGATTCGCGGGTGATTGCTAAAATATTTCCGTGTTCCGCTCTTCGGCACGCTCCCGCCGGAGATTGGGCTGTTGGATCGGCTTGTT
>NC_044919.1:14018815-14049159 GCF_003576645.1 Ipomoea triloba | reverse complement strand
AACTTGACTCTCATCGGCGACAACCTCACCGGAGAGCTGCCGCCGGAGATGGCGAAGCTCACGGCGGTGAGAGTTATTGGTCAAGTCGGACGAAGAGGTTGATTAAACCGGGTCTATGAACCGGGTTAATTCACACTACTGATGGAAAATACAATTTTGCCCTTCATATTAAGGCTTAACAGAGTAATTAAGACATTCCAGTCAAAATTGGCCGTCAATTTGGCCGGAGTGTCCAAAATTGACAGAAATTGAATAGTCATGGTATGCAATTAACACTTTTGAAAGTCGTGGACTGAAATTAATAAGACCCCAATAGTCAGTAGACCAAAATGACAATTTTCTCTTAATTTTATTAATTAATTATATTCACCGCATTGTTCATTGTTTTATTTTTGCACTATCTTGTAATTAAATATCAAAGTTATACTATAAAATAATGTTATATATTTATTACCAAGTATTATTTTAATAACATGGAAAAAATTAAAAAATAATAAATAAAAAACAGTTTGAAGCCAATCATATTAACTACTTAGGAAGAATTTGTTGACAAAGAAGACATTCAAATAACCCAAAAAACTGATTTAAAACTCATTATTAAAAAACTTCGGCTTCCACCGTTGGCCTCCGGCCGGAGCTCTAATGGAGCTTTGAGCTGGCGGTTTTGGTCACCTTCTACGTTTGCTCTCGCTCTTCTTCCGCCTCGGCCACTGTCGCAGGTCCGTCCGCCTCCGACCACCGCCATAGATCTTCGTCTTCCTTTTTCTTTCCCTTTGAATAAAATAATAGTAGGTAGGTATTGGGGTTTGTGTTGGTAGTCTCGAACTCCCAACCCTACTTTGACTTTACCTACTTTTTATTTTCTCTATTATTGTGTTTTCCTCTCGTTACTTTCACGAGCATTTTTCATCTCGTTACTTTCACGAGCTTTTCATTTTCATTAGCATAAATCGTTTAGTTTGGTTTCGGCAAGTGTTGATTTTATCCTGGGCGAGCAAAAAAGAATGATGACGAAGACCCAGATTTTTTATGAAGCTTTAAGCTCCTTGAAGGAACATAGCTTCCTAGTTATGAAACAGTCTGCGATTCAAGTTTTCTATAGCATAGTTAGAAAAGTTGTTTCTATGTCTGACTGTAAGGAATGGTTTACCATTTCATTGATCGTTGATGTAAACGTTTTATGTTATGAATTAATGGAATAGCTACGTTTACTTTCAAAACTCATTATTAAAAATGTCAATGTAGGGCAATAGAACATTATGACACACTTGATGCATTGAGAAGATGTTGAGACTAGAACATTGCTGGAATCAATCTTACTGAGAAATTCAAATGAAAAAGTAGTATTTATTTACACTATTATTTTTAGACTAGGTATTAGATTAGCGTTTTTACAAAATTGCAAACATTTATTTTAGTGACAATTACAATCAATCTCTCATATATTATCTTGCATTCATAAACTTTAAATTATTGATTTAAATAAACAAATTCAACATTCAATTATATATGCATGAATATCTCCTAAATAATCTTACATTGATATACTTTGAAATACTTATTTAAAAAAAAACATTGGGCATTATCTTATTCGCGCAATGCACGTGAAAAACTAGTTTATCTATATATTCGTGAATTGTGTGGATGGTAGTTTGAACCATAAGTGTCTTTAAAATTTTTATTGTCTTTATAAAATATTGTTTATACGGACAAGTTATCATTAAATCAATCCTGAATAAGTAATAGACTTCTATTGCATCATTGCATGTACACTCAATTAAATTCTACTCCTCCAATTTTATTCTCTAATGTGACAAATAAGATAGTCTATTTTTATCATGTTAATCCCAAGTAAAATGTCTACATCCAAATTTATTCGAAAGTAAAAGTAGAACTCGAGAACAGAACTTGGAATTTCATAAGTAATAAAAGTATTATTGAAAGTTAATCAACATTGACTCAATAATAAGATGTTAGTAACTTACTAGTAGCTAGGTATAATTACATGGAAAAAAAATGCATTTTTGGTCTATCAATTATTTTTTGGTTAGTTGCTTTACTCCCTCAATTGTTCTTTGCTAACGGTTTTAGTGTCTAAGCTTTTACAGTTGTAATATAATGTATACACTAACTCTTCAAAAAGGTTGCAGTTATAACCATTGAATAAACAAAACCATTAAATTGTATTAAAATTTATTTAGTGCATGATATTTTAGTACTTTTCAACATTTATTCTTTAATTATAATCATTTTTATTCTTGATATTACATTTTTTTTTAAAAAAAAACTTGATTTTAACACCTAGATGTACTACACTTAAATATGAAAATTTTTAGGAAAAAATGTCATTAATTCTTTATTTTGCAAATGAAATACCAAAATTGATAAGGTTATAAAGAATAAAGATAATAAAATTTTAAAATACTCATATATTAAGTAAAATTTTAATAGAATTTAATAGTTTTGTTGTTTCAGGACTTAAATTTTTTAAAGATTGACTTAGAGGCCGTTATATATATTGCAACAGTAAAAAACTTAGAAACTAAAATAGTTAGCAAAGAATAATATAATTGAGAGAATAAAAATGCAATTTTCCATACATTTCTTACTGAATTCAAATGACTTTTTCTAATATTTTAAATTAAACGGCCCAATAGCATATAATTTTGCCATTATGCTTAAAGTTGCCGACTTGGCGCTAACTTGTCAAGAACCCTATTTATAGTAGGAAGTAGGGTTAGTTTCCTAATTCTATCTGTCTCTGCTTTGCGCGCTTTCAATTCCCAAGAAACATTAATGGCTACGGCAATAACGAACATGAGCGGCGCCCCTTTGCCATACCCAAGTCACGGAAGATTGCGGATTCGGACGATTACAAGAGTTAGGATGCCACGTTCTTCGGTAGCTTTGGGCGACAACTGCTTTGAAATCCACTTCAATCCACTTTTCCACTTGACTTCTCTGGGGACTGCTTTTTCGTTCTTCTTGGGCAGACTCGCTGGACTAAGCGCTGATATCGTTTTTCCTATAGCGGCGTTTGCGTTCGACCAAGTTCGCAGCAGAAACTGGTTATATGGGGTGTCTTTGTCGGTCGTCCTGGAAACTGTTTACGTGTTGGAAGAACCTATGAGGTCCGCTGATTTCTTGGATGGTGAAATGATTTTGAATGATGACACAGCTGCTGCTCGTGATTATTATGAACAGTTGGATGATTTGATGCTTCAACCTTTTGCCTCTACTGGCCATGGAATGTCGCAACAGGAAATCTCTATGTTGAAGACGGAACGGCTTAGCGATGATGAAGACAAAGATGGCGAATGTTGCAGCATTTGTCTGGAAGGATTTGTGAGAGGGATGGTGATCACAAAATTGCCACCGTGTTCCCATAGGTTTCACAATGCTTGCATTGCCCAATGGCTGCACAAAAACCCAACATGTCCAATTTGTCGCCGCACATGTACACCCACTGTTTCGTAAAAGTAAATCATAACCCCACCACCTCTCTAAACAGCTTAAATTTTGTACAATTATATCATTTTGAACAGTCTATTTTTTATACCCATATACTTGTATGTTGTTATTTGAAAAGGTATCAATTTTAAAGTTTTGAAATTTTTTACTTTCAATATGTTTCTTGTATTGCATGAGTGAATAACTCAATAAATAGAATACTATAAAATGAGATGCTCGCCAAGTACCTTTTTGTTTGATGGCATCACTATTACTATTTCAAATGGAACGTCGTAGATTTGAGTATTACGTATAGAGTTAGATTGTAGTTACTAAAAAAAAAAAGAGATTCTCATTCCTTTGTCTAAAGAAAATTCAAGTAATAGCATCAGTAAACTGTAAAATAGTCCCAAACTAAAGTTAACCGACCTTTCGAACCGAATTAACCGTTAAACGAAGTTTCAAGATTCCTTTAACCATTAACCGAACCGAATTTTTCGGTTCGGTTAATGGTTGACCGAAATTTTTCAGTTTGGTCGGTTAACCGAAATATTTCGGTAAATTGCACACCCCTAATTGGACCATCCAACTAAAAAAACCTGCAATTGGGTCCCTGAATGACACAAAATCATGCAAATTGAACCAATAACGACCTATTTACCAGTTGATTGTTAACATGGCGGTTATTTTTTTTAAAATTATTAATTAATAATTTTAAATTAAAAATTAATGCCAAAGATTTTGTGGTTTAGTGGCACTTGATTTAAACTCCCACATGGATGGAGTGGGTTCGAGACTCAGTGGAAGCAACCGTTGACTCTTTGCGAGTTAGTAGTACTCAAAATTAAAAATTAATTTTTTTAAGCATGTCGGAGACGAAGAGACCGTCTCTTCATCTCCAGGCTACCGATTTTTTTAAAATAAATTTTAATTTAAAATAAATATTTTTTAATTCGATAACCGGCACGCCAGCTATCAACAAGTAAACAAGTCATTATTGGTTCAATTGCATGATTTTGTATCGTTCAGGGACCTAATTGTAGGTTTTCTTAGTTCGTGGTCCAATTGAAATTTTGTGTGTAGTTCGATAACCTATTTGACCCTTATTCCTTAATTTTATTGTATAAATATATAATAAAAAAATTTATCCGTGCATCACACAGGTGATTGGGAAATTATTTACTCAAATTCAACCAATGGTAGCATCAGAAAATATAATCAATACAACCCATTTCATCATCAATTGTACTATATAGTATTTGATGTTATAATTTATATAATTGTATATTGATATAAACATTCTTAAAATATTATTACAAATCCATTATGTGCAACGCACGGGTGAACATACTAGTTAGTATAATTAAAATTAAACATGGGTTATTGAATTTTTTATAATAATTACAATTAATTCATTCAGATATGGAGGAGGAAGAAAAAACTAAAAACGATAGGGTGAATATGAATATACTTAAGGTATAAAAGTATAATTGCACATATATTAGTGTGATTGACTAGTAATAATTGCCTAATAATTATTATGGTAATTAAGCTAAACAGTGGTCGTTGGATTTATTTTTATAATAATTACAATTAAATTATTTTCTCATTTTTTCTATATTTATTTTAGTAATAATATAATTACATAAGTAATATTATATATCAACTTTTTAAAGATAGTTGTAGATCAGACAAATAAATAATATATTATTCAATTAGTTGAGTGATACTTTTGCACTAATCTTAAAATCAAATAAATGTACATGTTCAATATTAGACTTTTTTTTATAATTTCATCTTCAATTTTATTATCTAAATATATAATAAAAAAAAAATTTTATCGGAGCATCGCACTGATAATTGGACAATTATTCGCTCTAATTCAAGTAAGGAAAACATCAGAAAGCATAATTGATCGAACCAATTTCATCAATCACACTATACAATATTCGATGTTATAATTTATATATATAATTGTATATCGATTCAAATATTTTTAAAATATTATAACAAATTCATTTCGTGCAACGCACGGGTGAAAATACAAGTTATAATAACAAAATGATGCAAAATAAATTTGAAATGAATAATATAATAATATTTACAAATCAATTCATATAAACGGAAAGAAGACATTCACTTGATCCCACAAAATAAAGAACTATAAGAAGTAACTATAATAACAAAGTGAACTGATGCAAAATAGATTTGAAGTCAATAATATAATAGGGAGTAATATTTACTAATCAATTCATACAAATGGATCGGAGAATTACAAAATCCTGAAGATTAGTACATATGGAGACGATGCATGGATACTAGCAAAATTTGATGGAATTAGTTAATTAATTAATGATTGAATTTGATTCTAAGATTATCAGGCATTGAACTTGTGGAACAAGAACCTTAGATTCTCAAAGTCCCAACACATGGAAATGGTGTCACCCAGTTGCAAACTCCTCCTTTTCACAAACTCTGTATTCCAATTGCTATTGAGAAGAAAGCTGCCAGTCTTCCATTGCTTGAGGCTGAGTTGATGCTCTGACTCAGTGTCTAAATCCCATATTTTGACTCTCAACCCACCCCTGTTTTCACAAGCTGTACGGCTCTCCATATCCATGAGAGGCAACACGTATTTTATGATTTCCTCTTTGGGCAGCAACAGCCTTGATGAAAGATTGACATCACTTGCACTTAGGCGCTTATGTATCCAGTGATGATGATGATGATTTGCCAGTGCCCCAGTTGGGGGGTTTTTATCCACCACCTTCTTCTGTCTCTTGGCGATGATGACTCCCTCTTCCTCCTTTTCTTGTATTGAAGAATTTTCTGGTTTCTTAGATTTAGGACCAATAATTATCGGTCTTTTGCGTTTCGTTGTTGGGAGGGAGAGGGAGAGGGAGGAAGCAGCGTCAATAAGCTCGTCATCCCAACGATGATCATTCTTTATCGATTTCTTGGGACCAATATTTATGTTTGTTTTGCGATTCTTGGTTGGCGGGAACAGTGAGAGGGAGAAGGAGGAAGCAGCGCCAATGAGCTCTGCGAAATTACCCAAATCCTTACGATGATTATTGATGGGCAAGTGATGATCTTTAATTGTTGGGGCACTTAGAGTATTAGGGTGGTGTACTTGTATGGAATTATTTTGTGGTTTCTTGGGAGCAATATTTATGGATCTTTTGCGTTTCTTGATGGGCAAGTGATCTTCAATTCTTGGTGTAGCAGTGGGGAGGTCTTCTTCTGATCCTGTAAAAAGCGTAAGCTTCGTAATTTCTTCTTGATCATGATTGGGCAGTGGCAGAGCAAGAACAGGGGGTGGTTCTTGATATGAATTTGAAGACACGCTCTCCATTGCGCTATTTTCAGAGTAGGTGTATGTAAATGATGAAATTGTATTTTAGGAAACTATGAGGAATTGAATACTTATAGGGGCCTGGGGAAAACCCTAATTCTAATGCTGGTGGGATTAGGAAACTACTTAGCCATTAATGATAGAAGATGAATCCTGATATACATTTTCCCGCTCCTATCTGGACTAGGAAATTAATTTTAAAATCCTGCCATTTCATTAAATCCACATTTCATTCACTAAATTATATTGTGAAACAAGAATATATAAGTATTGATTTTTAATATTGAAAATTTATTTTTTAATGTATTGAATGTTTATTTTTAGGTAATTAGCAAGAAAAAAAAGGCCAAATAAACTTAATTTGTAAAAGTTCCACCATTCATTTTTTTAAAAAATATTTTATATAAACATTTAAGTTATAAAAATTAAAAAAAAGCAATTAATCATTTTTACCTATTATGCTAATTGGCTTATACATATAACATTTCTTGCATGCATAAATGCCGAAGAACCATTTTAAAATTTATTGACTTTTTATTTAGCTTAACTTAAATAATAATCATTGAAACCGAAATTTCATAAAGGGGACAACTATGTGTGTCATCAATGGGTGTGTAAGAAAGATAATTGTGACAGCAACTACGGTTATCCATAAATTGATTAAAGAAATAAATTTTTTAGTGGATATATGTGACATTCACATAAAACATTACACACAATAGTCGCATTAGTAATAAGTTATTATCATAACTAATCTATAAATAAAAAGAGTTTTTGCTCTATTTTTCTTAATTATTCATGGTGTTTATATGAAATATTTTTAAATTCAAAATCACGAAATTGTCTAACATTTTTATTAAACTAGTTACCAATATAATAGAGGATAGGGAGTGATTATTGGATATGGATGATTAGTGATGGATCGAGGACTATGGTTACCCAGTTGGGATATGATAGTTGGCTAAGCTGCCAGTCAAGGTGGTTGTTCCTAGCATTCACTCAAGGAGACAGTCAATTACACACTTTAAGGCGATAGCTATGGATTAATTGCAGAAGACCCTTGATCTCAATGATGAGACGTAATTAGTGTCAGTTACGGAAATTATGTTCCCTATAATCATTAGACGTAATCACTGAACTTTAATATTAATGTAGACATTTAACTGGTCAAGAGGTGGAGAATAGGATGGAATCGGCTCCTCTGGCAGCTCTTCAATTCCGATGCTCTTCACTGAAATATTCAGATATACACCGGCGCCTAGGCACCAATTCATTATAATTTGATCTTGCCACTTTCTTCCTCGCTAAGCTTCTTATAATTTTGCAAAACTTCTCCATCTGTCAACTACCGGAAACCCGCTCAATGTGTTGAAAGATCTGTTTGTCTAGTTTTGAACAACGAGGGATAAGCTCTGTCTGAAGACTTCATCCTTCACATCAAGCGGGCACCTCACTTCATCTGCTAAATGATCCGTGACAAACACATGCCCCTCATTGTTTTTTGAGAACTGCAATATGAACAAGAGTTATTAAATATTTAATCATTAGTACAAATGAGCACACATTTCTCAAGCATATAGTTTCCTATTGGGCGAAAGTATGAAATAACTGGCAAACCTTGATTGAGTTTCCAACAAGATTCAAGATTATTTGCCTGAAGCTTTAATTTCGGGATCTCCAACAACCATTTGTGGGGCCTGATCAGAGATATAAATAGCCAACTATTCTCCCCCGGAGAACATTCAAATTAAACCAGGGTAAGAATCATTGCAGAAAAAACAACTGGAATAATATATGAACATATATGTAAGGTTATAAGAGACAAGGAGTTCCATTTCGTACCTCAATCCCTTTTTCATGAGATCTTCCAGATGAAAGTGATAAGACATTATCAAGTACAGCTGGCAGATCAAAAGATATAGATACAGCTTCGTCCTGATTTATGGTTGTGATACACCAAAACGGAGGAAGAACAAGGTCATATAATGAAAAGACTCATTTACTCCCACACATAAAGCCTCATTAACTGGATATAAACGGAAGGACTATTGTTAGAACAAATTCAATAGTCAAAGTGTCTTTTTTGACGATGACTAATTTTGAAAAATGAATATAGTTGGGAGACTGTTGCTGGAAATATAGCTAGAGAACTAATTATAATAACAAAATGATGCAAATAGATTTGAAGTGAATAATATAATAATATTTACTAATCATTCATGCAAATGGAAAGAACGCATCCACTTGATCGCACAAAATAAAGGCATACAACAAAACCAGATTAAGTGATATGATGCAAAATGGATTTGAAGTCAATATATAATACGGATTGGAGTAATATTTACTAATCAGTTCATGCTCTGATTCAGTATCCAAATCCCATATTTTGACTCTCAACCCATCCTTGTTTTGACAAGCTCTACAGCTCTCCATATCCATGAGAAGCAACACGCATTTGATGGAGTTGCTCTTCGAGAGCCCGTTGCCTAGTTTGTATCTCTTCAGTGGCCATCCATTCTGTCAATGAAAACACCAAATTGTTGTGATGAGTTTTCTTCAAAGTATTTTGTTGTGCACTTTAGAGGATGGACAACCTCCAAAATAGAAAAAGAAGGGGACATGGACTTGAGTTCAGACAGATAAAGTATTGGAATTCAAGATAATGCCCTCTCTTGTATTAACAAAGGAATTTATAGCTTATTACATTTTAATCACTCCCTAATAAATTTACTATTTATTTGGCTCTAACTACTCTAACAACAGAGACTGTAATTAAAATCGAGAAAATGAGTAAATTGCATATATGTCCTAAATATTAGGATCTTGAAATGCAGATGTAGTCACGTAGTTTTAGTCTTCCTCTTGGACATCCTTTCATTAGTTGCATCCCTGTTTTGAGAAGCTCTACAGCTCTCCATATCCATGAGAGGTAAGACGTATTTTGTGATTTCCTCTTTGGGCAGCAACAGCCTTGATGAATGGTTCACATCACTTGTACTTAGCCGCTTATGTATCCCGTGATGATGATGATGATTTTGCACTGCATCCAGTGGTTGCGGCCGCCCAGTTGGGGAGGTTTTATCTGTTGGGGTCCCTCCTATGTGAGAATTGAGCTGGCAGCATAAAGACAAACAAAAAAAAACAACAAATAAAATGTAGTGGCAAGCATTTGGTAGTGTTTACTTTGTCAGCAAGTGGAAAAGCAAGCAAGCATGCATTATTCCCATTTTTTTTTTGTTGTGTTCGGCAGTAGAGATGCAGCAAGTGGAGTGAATTATTTTTATTCCCATTCTTCTCTCTTTTTCGGCCAACAGAAAAAAAAAACACAGAGAGGCAATGAGTTCGGCAGTTCAGCAGAGGAAGAAAAACTCATTTTTCTTCTTCCTCTTCTTTTGGCATTCGGCGGTTCATCAGTAGAAGGAACAAACTATTTTCTCCTTCATCTTTGGTGCAGTTTTGCCGTGCTAATTTGCCGTGGGTTTGCCTAGTTCTTGGGTACTATCTTCATCAAATATTTGAGGTCAGCTTATATTTATTCCAGGCATCTCTTTGGATAATCTCGTAATATTTGTATTCATTTTACCTTGTTCGTGGTAGTTGAATATTTTGAGTACGAGATATTATTCCTTTTAGCCTGTGAATATTATAAGAATGTTTTGGCCTAGGAGTTGTTGTATTTGATGATTTGTGGATGTATGGCTCGTGTGGTAGCCTAAAACTTTGTACCCGAGATTTGTAATATAGTGGAAATTGTTGTTGTTGGTGGCCCGTGGTTTTTCCCCGTGGTTTTGGGGTTTTCCACGTAAATCTTGTGTTTCTTGTGTTCATATTTATTTTTGGGCTATTGTGTATTATCTCGTATTTGTGTACCGTGTCGGGTTTGTGATTTTGATTGTCACAGGAGATGGGATTTTTCCTGACATTATCCACCACCTTATGTTTCTTGGCGATGACTCCCTCCTCCTCCTCCTCCTCCTCTACTTGTATTGAATTATTTTCTGGTTGGTTGGGAGCAATAATTATGAATCTTTTGCGTTTCTTGATCGGCAAGTGATCTTCATTTCTTGGTGCAGCAGTGTGGTGGTCTTCTTCTGATCCTGTTAAAAGCGTAAGCTTTGTAATTTCTTCTTGATGATGATGATTGGGCAGTGGCAGAGCAAGAAGAAGGGGATATGGATAAGGATATGGATGGACATCATCATTAAAACACCTAACAGAGTCGGTGGCGGAGAGATCAACACGCTCATCCTCCACCGTTGTAGTTGTTGAAGGCATGCTCTCCATTGCGCTATTTTTAGAGTAGGTGTATGTAAACGATGAAACTGCACTGTACATATAGGTTTTCGTTTTAGGAAACCATGAGGAATTGAATACATATAGAATAACCTAATTCTAATGCGGGTGGGATTAGGAAACCAGTTAGCCCTTAATGATAGATATATATTTTCCCGCTCCCATCAGGACTAGCAAATTTTGCCGTTATGCTTAAAGTTGCCGACTTGGCGCTAACTTGTCAACCAACCTATTTATAGTAGGAAGTAGGGTTAGTTTCCTAATTCTATCTCTGCTTTAATTTGCGCGCTCTTCTCTCCTTCAATTCCCAAGAAACATAATCGGTATTAAATTAATGGCTACGGCAATAATGAACATGAGCGGCGCCCCTTTGCCATACCCAAGTCACGGAAGATTGCGGATTCGGACGATTACAAGAGTTAGGATGCCACGTTCTTCGGTAGCTTTGGGCGACAACTGCTTCGAAATCCACTTCAATCCACTTTTCCACTGGGGACTGCTTTTTCCTTCTTCTTGGGCAGACTCGCTGGACTGAGCGCTGATATCATTTTTCCTATAGCGGCGTTTGCATTCGACCAAGTTCGCAGCAGAAACTGGTTTTATGGGGTGTCTTTGTCGGTCGACTTGGAAACTGTTCACGTGTTGGAAGAACCTGATTTCTTGGATGGTGAAATGATTTTGAATGACGACACAGCTGCTGTCGGTGATTATTATGAAGAACCTTTTGCCTCTACTGGCCATGGGAACGTGGGAATGTCGCAACAGGAAATCTCTATGTTGAAGACGGAACAGCTTAGCGATGATGATGAGGAAGATGGCGAATGTTGCAGCATTTGTCTGGAAGGATTTATGAGAGGGATGGTGATCACAAAATTGCCATCCTGTTCCCATAGGTTTCACAATGCTTGCATTGCCCAATGGCTGCACAAAAACCCAACATGTCCAATTTGTCGCCGCACATGTACACTCACTGTTTCATAAATGTAAATCATAACCCCACCCTCTCTCTAAACAGCTTAAATTTTGTGTAACCGCACAATCTGATGCCATGCCAGTATGCCACTCACTATGTAATATGTATTGTGTGTGCGTACTTCTTGGTGGTTTCTGCTGCAATTTCCTGCTGCTTGCACTGATTACAACAAAATACACCTGTTGTTATTATAATAGACTAATAGTCTCAGAGCCAAGGCTGGAGCATTATATTATGTGATTTGCAAAGCAAGAGTTTTTAGGAGCTTTTCAGCTGGATGACGGGTATAAGCAATCTACTACTCCATTCACTCCTAAGTGTTGATTTACTACTTAATCTAGCAAATAGTCCTTTGTGTGTGTGTGGGGGGGGGGGGGTTAACCTCAACAGCGGGTAGTACTCTATTGATATATCCTTGTAAACTAGAATTCTATTCAATTTTTTTTGTTCACAATGTGCACTGGTAGGCACAAACTTTTTGTTTGATGACATCACTATTACCATTCTAAACAGAGCCTCGTAGATTTGAGTACTACGTATAGAGTTAGATTATAGTTACTAAAAAAAATGAGATTCTCATTCCTTTATCTAAAGAAAATTCAAGTAATAGCATCAGTAAACTGTAAAATAGTCCCAAACTTAAGTCCCTTCTCGCATAAGCACATTTTTATTCTACAACACATTACTATATTAGGGGATGAAGTTCTCTTCAAATAGAATAGCTTCGAACTTTAAACTAACCACAGTTCCACAAATAAACTTATCAAATTATTACTATAAGAACATATCTTAAGACCAAAAAAGAAAATTTAACAAAAGAAAAGCCCCAGTATTCTTAATCTACCTCCACTCGTACAAAAATGAATATAGGAGACTGACATTTAGCAATCGTTCTTACAACTGTAGTGTATTCTTAAAAGAAAATTTACATTGACAAATTTCGTATGTAATTAATCAATAATCCGTCACTATTGTAAGATGAAACAAAAGCAATTTAAAAAAAAAATCTGCTTTCCGCCACCGTTCCTAGATGAAACGCTGTCAAAAAGTAAATTAAAAAAAAAAAAAAAAAAAACTTTCTGGTATCGTTTCTTTAAAAAAATGGTAGCAGAAAGTTTTTAATTAAAAAAATAAAAAAAAAACTTTTCTAATCCGTCACCTTTCAATTAGAAAAGATGACAGATTAATTTATAAAATAACGCACCAGGTCAGATATGCCTCACATCTAGCTCGCTCTCTCTCACTCTCACTCTCTCTTGTAGAAGCCAATCTGCCGCCGCAGCCACCACAGTCACCACAACCGCCGACGCCACCGCATCCACCGCGACCGCCACAACCTTCATTTGTCGACGCCTGGCCCATTCGTTTCGATCTGCACCACCGCGACCGACGCTGCCTCCACGGCGACGGCCCTGACGATACCAGTTGAGTGAAGTTAGTGCGCCGTTGGCCTTTACTGACATTTCCTTGATCTTCTAGACTATGATTTCGTGCTTCTCTGTAAGTTGTTTGAGTTCTTTGGTCTCTTGCTCGAAATTTTGAGGGTTTATATCGAAATGTCGTGCTTTTAAGTTGTGTTGAATTGATATTGCAGTTGTCGCATGTCGTTTCATCCGTCTAGAACTGCATTTGTGTTGAACTGATACTGCAGTTGTTGGAAGCCGCTTCATCCGTCTGGAACTGCAGTTGTGTTGAACTGATACTGCACTTGTGTTGAAAGGGAACTGCAGTTGCGCGGAACGGAGACCATTTCATCCGTCTATTTTCATTAATCAAAACGACGTCGTTTTGATGCGCGGTCCACAATGTCCACAGTAAAATTTGCGTCAACAAATATTCGTAGGGCAAACATTTATAGACTTTAAAAATCTTTTTAATATTAAAAAGTCTACGAAATCATTAAAACTCTAAATTGAATATACCCTTACAAATATTCCATAACTTCTATTAATATATATAAATATTTATAGTTTTGTTGCAAAAATTAATATTGATTGTCACAAAAATATAGTATATTATACATAAAGAAAATATAATCAATTTTCACTAAATATTACCAATAAAAATATTTCTTGAACTAATAAAATAACTAATGTTGAATAATATAATTATCAAAATGTCTAGAATGAAAATGTACAACTTAAAATATTCATCATTAGTATGATTATCTTTGATTAGCACAAATGACTAGCATGTTCGCGTTAGCAAACCATGGACCTTTGATCTCTATTGTGCCGTAGTTGTGCCTGAGAATCTCTGTTGCATATTCGTGGAATCTCGCTTCAATTGCTTTGCACGATTTGTCAGGGAAAAGGTAATTTACTTGAGTCCAGTGTTGCCAGAGTTTATATATGAATGACTCGAACCCACTCCCCTCTATGTGGGAGTGTAAATCGGTGCCACTAGACCACAAGGTCTTTGGCACTTGGAAACTATTTAAGTGACTAGTATTCTGCAATTTTTTTGCCTTAATTAGTTAGAGTAGTCATTGCAAGTTAAAGTTGCCAGAGTTTATATATGAATTTGCAACGGTTACACCTAAACTGTAACCTATTCAAAGTAACTGTTAATCTGTTTTAAAACTAGTGGTCTGAAATATATATAACATATTCTTTGATCTCTAGGTTTTCCTTGAGAGTCAAATTTCACGAGAATCTGCTATGAAAAGTCTATAAAGTGCTGGACGCCGATCATTTTGGGATCAGATACCATGGAAATTTTCTTAACATTCAAGTTTGATTTTTTTTATTATAACCTTCTGGTTGTAGAGGATTTGATTGTGAACGAAAACTAAACTGTGCAATGCATTTGATTATTTATACTTAATGCTAATAGCCTATATTTCATGTACTGTGATGATTTCTCTACATATGAGATGTATAGGTTAATATTGGATTTTTTTTTTTTTATTAGAGTTGGAAGGGAAAACTCGAAAAAAGTTTCAAAGCTAGCTATGGTTATACATAAAACGCCACGATGGATATTCGGCTCTATCATTCTCAATCAAAGTAATTATTTCATCTGGAGGATCACTCTTGATGTGCATCCCTTTGGGGAAGTTCTTGAAGGTTCGTGCTAGTTGATCCGCTATTGTGTTTGACTCCTGGGGCACTGCCCTTATTCTCCAATATGGACTTCAGCTCCTGTTTACATGCTCTGAGAACATTGTGTATCGTTTGGCAGGTTCCTGAGCTGTTCAAGACTCCGGCCTTCAACTATTTCCCGAGAGTCTCCTTCAAATATAACATTTTGGAGCCTCATCTGTATGGCTAGTTGGATGCTTCTTAAAAGGGCCCAGGCTTCAGCTAAGGCGGGAGAGCATGCCCCGATGTTGCTGGCAAATCCTCCAACCCATGACCCCGTTGAGTCTCTTATGACTCCTCCACAACCTGCCAGGTTCGCTGATAGGTCTACGGCACCATCGAAATTAATCTTCACCCGCCATCTTCAGGTTTGACCCAGCTGTAAGTTTTCCATTCCTCCAATTCTGATACATTTGGTTGCCCTTTTACCTTAGCGAAAGCTGATTGTATTTCGCCCATCTGTGTGTATATCTAGTGGTGGATTTTGGAGTGAAGAGGTTGATGTGACTTAGCTTATTGAATATTGCCTCATTCCTCCATCTCCGCACCCACAGGTAAAATGGGACAAGGGAGTAACTAATAACTATTAGCTTATTATGTCTTTAAGTATTAACTATATATTTAACTATTAAAGAGTAAAGACTTAAACCTAGGGATGTGGTTGAGTGGAAGGGACTCATCAATCTTTAACCAAAGGTCAAGGGTTCGTCAGATGGTGGAAACCCTGAGCTACACTCAAAAAAAATTAAAGAGTAAAGACTTAAAATATTAAACACTTTTAACATTATTAACTCTTAAAATATTTTTAAAGAAATTTAAAAAAAAATTAAAATTTTTAAAATAAAATAAAATCGGGCGCCTAGCAATTTTTTTTTAACCTTGATAATTAGTTAGTTTAAAAAATATGAATTAAAGTTTTGAATTTATTTTAAAATATTAATTAAGATTAATTTGTATTCAAGTTAATAATAATTCATTATTAGATGGTATACTGGTATTATTTATCACTACGCGGTATAACTTTTCAAACTAAAATATACATTTTTGACTCATCAAAATCTATAACATGCATTCCTAACAAATTTTTTTTTTTTTTTTTTTTTAAAGAAACAAACGATCTTGGATTAAACAGAGGAAATCAAGTCAAGAATATATAAAGGGGGATGAAGATCCTACTCCCTCGGGGTAACCTGTACTGTGTGGCTTTGTTTTATAATTTATTTGTTAAAAACGTATTAATATTGTATGAATAGTTAGTTTAAAAAATATGAATTAAAGTTGTGAAAATTATTTTAAAATATTAATTAAGATTAATTTGTATTCAAGTTAATATTAATTCATTAGATGGTATGTTGGTATTATTTATTTATAACTACTACAAAATTAAAATATATCAAAGCATCGCACAGTTTTGCATATTTTTTATTTATCTATATATTCGTGAATTTAAGTGTTTAAAATTCTTATTGTTGTTACAAAATTTTGTTTAAACGGACAAGTTATCATTAAATCAATTATGAATAAGTAATAGAGTTCTATTGCATGTACACTCAAAGTTTTACTCCCCTAAATTTACTCTCTGATATCGATGTGATAAATAAGATAGTCTATTTTCATCATGTTGGCCCCAAGTAAAATGTCAGCTACATCCAGAATTATTTGAAAGTGAAAATAAAACTCGAGAATAGAACTTGGGAGTTCAATTTCGTAAGTAATCAAAGTGTTATTGTAAAGTTAATCAACATTAACTCAATACTAAGTTGTTAGTAACTTACTAGTAGCTAGGTATAATTACACCGGAAAAAAATGCATTTTTAGTTGATCGATTGTTTTTTGTTAGTTGTTTTAGTCCTCAATTGTTCTTTGCTAACGGTTTTAGTGTCTAATCTTTTACAGTTGTAATATAATGTATACCCTAACTCTTCAAAAAGGTTGCAGTTTTAACCATTGAATAAACAAAACCATTAAATTGTATTAAAATTTATTTAGTGCATGGTATTTTATTACTTTTTAACATTTATTCTTTAATTATAATCGTTTTTAATCTTGATATTACATTTTAAATAATAAAAAAAAATTGATTTTAATAACTACATGTAGGGAAAATAGGGAAGATGTACTACACTTAAATATGAAATTTCTTAGGGAAAAATTCATTAATTCTTTATTTTGCAAATAAAATATCAATACAGATAAGGTTATAAAGAATAAAGATAAAATTTTAAAATACTCATATATTAAGTAAAATTTTAATAGAATTTAATAGTTTTATTGATTTATGAGTTAATTTTTTTGAAGACTTAGAGGTATATACATGTATTTATATTGTAACGATAAAAAGTTAAAGACTAAAACAGCTAGTAAAAATTAATTAAGAAAATAAAAATGTAATTTTCCTTACATTTCTTACTGATTTCAAATGACTTTTTCTCATTCTTTAAATTTAACGGCCCAATAGCATATAGGACTAAAAGTGGATTGTCACCTATAAAATCTAGGATCAAAAATAAAATTAACTCATAAAACATTAATACTCATATATTAAGTAAAATTTTAGTAGAATTTAATAGTTTTGTTGGTTCAGGAATTAACTTTTTTGAAGATCGACTTAGAAGCCGTTATATATATTGCAACAGTAAAGAACTAAGAAACTAAAAAAGCTAGCAAAAAATAATTTAATTGAGAGAATAAAAATATAATTTTCCTTACATTTCTTACCGATTTCATTCTAATTTTTTAAATTTAACGGTCCAATAGCATATATGTTTGAAACTTTAAAGCTTAATTTTGCCGTTATGCTTAAAGTTGCCGACTTGCCAATTTATATATAGTAGGAAGTAGGAAGGAAGGAGAGTTTAGTTTCCTAATTCTGTCTCTGCTTTGCGGGCTCTTCTCTGCGAGTGCTTTTTCGTTCTTCCGGTCTGGTTTTTTTTTATATATATATCGGGTGTCGCGGAGATTCAAACCCATGCCTCCTCACGTGTGTGGGGGTCGTCAATTGTTTATATATTGAGTGACGCAGAGATTCGAACCCATGTCCCTCATGTGTGCACTTTTTTATATATCGCTCATGTGTGCACTTTTTTATATATCGGGTGTCGTGGAGATTCGAACCCATGCCTCCTCACGTGTGCGGGGACCGATGATTATGATTCGAACCCATGACCTTTGGTATGAGGTTGACTTTGATACCAAATTGAAGCATATGATCCATGTTAACTAAAAGCCCAAATTGTTAGTTGGATTGCATATTTATGTGTATTATTTATGCTCAACAATCTACATCCAAATTCTACTCCTTCAATTTTACTTTTTGGTGTGACAAACAAGATAACCTATTTTCATCATGTTGGTCACAAGTAAAATGTCTAAATCTAGAATTTGAAAGTGAAAGTAGAACTCGAATAGAACTTGGGAGTTCACATAGTAATTTCATAAGTAATAAAAGTGTTATGAAAAGTTAATTAGCATTAACTCAACAATAGGCTAGCTGTCCCACCCAATAGAGGTGCCTACAATCCAGTAAGGGGATTAGTCACTGTGTCCGACGGTGGAAACTCTGGGCTATACCCAAAAAAATTAACTCAACAATAAGTGGTTAGTATCTTACTAGTAGCTAGGTATAATTAGACTTTGAAAACAAATACATTTTTAGTCCCGGCCCTCGATTGTTCTTTGCTAGCAGTTTTAGCCCTTCAATTATTCTTTTCTAACGGTTTTAATCTCTAATATTTTACTGTTGCAATATATACCTAACTCTTCAAAAAGGTTGTAGTTTTAACCATTGAAAATAAACAAAACTATTAAATTCTATTAAAATTTATGAGTTAATTACCGATTTGGTCCCTCGACTATTGGGATTTCACCACTTTGGTCATCGACTTCTAAAATTGTCCAATTGCATCCCCGACTATGCTATTTCTCACCGAGTTGGTCCTCAGCCTAAACTACGGTTTGGTAGACGTTAAAACTGAGGCTAAAAATGTAATTTCATTGTCTAAGCCATTGTAGGTGTGTATTTCCTCCATGACCCAACTGTCCCAAGTATGGCTCCAAGGGAATGCCTTCACAGGTCAGAATTCGGACCTTTACGGGCTCCAAAATCTCTCGGATTTGCGCCTCGAAGACAACCGATTAACCGGATTTATAGCCGATTCGTTGCGGAATCTGACAAAAAACAGATTAAGAACTGTTTTTCTGTAGAACAACAAGTTATAGGGCATGACACTTCTCAATATGGCTGCCAATCTTAGATTCCCCTTAACCCTAGCCGAATCTTGGTCTGGGAATGATCCTTGCAGAAAATAGAGATTCATTAGTTGCGATGTGCAGGGGGTGACCATTGTGGATCTGGAAAACAAGCATTTTCAGGTAACATTTCACAGATTTTGGTGGCTTGCTTGCGAGAAATTGACTACATTGAAGAAAATTGTATTTGAATGACAATAATGGCTCTTGCAGGAGCCACCTCGCCGGCAGCCAAGTGCGGATAACATTACTCCCACCTTTTCGCATGTCAGACAAGGGCAGGGACAAAGTGAGGTTTCAGACAATACGGAGGGAGCAGAGACGGGGCATTACCTAGTGGGTAATAACCTTCTTTCTGAGAGGACTCCAGTTTCAGAAGCATTTAATGGAAAGCTTGTTATGTCACAGGATCATTTATTGCTCATGGACAGTAGGGCAGTCTCAAGCCCATCACAATACGTGTATGGGCCGGCGGAGCTTGATTTAAGGAAAAGAAAGTTGGGCCGAACTCATGAGGAGCCCAATAGTGATGATCAGATGGTGGTGGAGGAGGCTAACTTGTTTATTGGGCCAAAAAACTTGCTAGAGGCGGGACCTGGTGTTCAGGCCCGCCTATCCCAATGAGTATTTTATCTTGGAACTGTCGGGGGCTGGGCAACACTTTGACAGTTCAGGTGTTAGTGGACCTAGTCCACCAGAAAAAACCCGTGGTTATCTTTCTTATGGAGACTTTAGTTAACAATAACAAGATGCAGGCAATTAAAGTGAAGTTGGGCTGGAAGGGTTGTATTACTGTGGATCCAGTGGGCCGCGGAGGAGGCTTGGCCCTATTATGGAAAGACGAAATTGAACTATCGGTTACCTCATTCTCCCCAAACCATATCGATTCCGAAATCACACTCGCTGGGAGCAATCTTCTATGGCGATTTACTGGCTTCTATGGCATGCCGGAGAGGTCTAGGCGAAGAGATTCCTGGGATCTTATCTTGGCCCTATCGGAGAGAAGTGATCTGCCGTGGCTTATTATGGGGGACTTCAACGACCTCCTAAGCCAGGAGGATAAGAGAGGTACGGTTCCGCATCCCGATTGGCTCCTTAGGGGATTCAAGAACACTATTGAGTGTAGTGGGTTGAAGGAGATGCCTTTCTTAGGGCATCAATTCACCTGGGAAAGGGGTCGTGGCTCAGAGCACTGGGTTGAGGAGAAACTTGACAGGATTTTTGGGTCTGTCCTTTGGTTCGAACAGTTTGAGAGAGCCAGGGGATCATCTTTGACTATCCCTTCCAGTGACCACTTACCCCTGTTGGTCACGCCGATTTCCACGAACAAAGCTAGCGAAGTCCGTAGGTTTCGTTTTGAGAATATCTGGATTAAGGAGGTTGTGTGCAGAGAAATTCTGTGGTCGACGTGGGAGAACTCCAGAGGGAGTGATACTCTATGTCGCCTGGACCAATGTAGTAAAGCTATATGGGTTTGGGGGAAGGGCATTTACAGAAACTTCTCCAAGGACCTTGATATTTTTCGTTCCCAAATGGCAAGACTTAAGGGGAAGTCTGACCCCGCTAGCTTAGCTGCTTTCGGAGAGGCTCAGAAGCATTATTTGAAAACACTTACTCAGCAGAGTGATTTCTGGAGGCAGAGGGCCAAGGTTTCTTGGTATAGAGAAGGACATGCGAATACGAAGTTCTTTCATAACTCGGTGAAGGGGAGAAGAAAGGCAAATAGGATTGAAAAATTACTAGATGAGAGAGGTAATTGGAGGCTAAAGGGTCCAGACTTAAACATGTTGATCATGGACTACTTTCAGAGGCTCTTTGAGAGCTCTCCGGGAGATTTGGATAGCGTCCTCTGCTGTATCGAGGAGAAGATTACCACCGCCCAAAACATTGCTTTGACTCGAAAGGTCACATATGAGGAAGTTAAATCTGCAGTTTTCAGTATGCATCAGGACAAGTCCCCAGGACCAGACGGTCTGAACCCCAGTTTCTACCAGGCATACTGGGATATATTGGGTAATGATCTGGTCTATTTCTGTGACTCAGTGATCTCATCTGGTGTTCTTCCACATGGTATTAATCATACTCACCTAGTTTTGATCCCGAAGAAGAGTGTTCCAGAGGGGATGGGTGATCTAAGACCAATTGCCCTCTGCAATGTCATATACAAGATCATATTCAAGGTCCTTGCCAACCGGCTTAAACCACTGCTCCAGAACTTGATTTCAGAAAATCAGTGCGCCTTCGTCCCTCATAGGCTGATCACAGACAACATAATGCTAGCATTCGAAACCCAACACTTCCTGAAGAGAAAGACTCAAGGCAAAGCCGGGTTTGCAGCTGTCAAATTGGATATTAGAAATGCCTATGACAGGGTGGAGTGGCCCCTGCTCCAAGCTTTGCTTACCAGAATGGGATTCGGCTCTCATTGGACTAATATGATTTTTCAATGTATTTCCATAGTTTCTTATTGTGTGTTGCAGGATAACATTGAAATTGGTCTTATTCTACCTCACAGAGGGCTGCGACAGGGGGACCCCCTATCTCCTTATCTCTTCATTTTGTTGGCAGAGGGCCTAAGCGCGATGATCAGGAGACTTGAGGTTAGAGGAATCATCCATGGAATCTCTATCGCAAAGGATGCTCCCAGAATTTCCCACTTATTCTTCGCGGACGACAGCCTCATCTTCATCAAGGCCAATTCCCAGGAAAGCTCAATTATCAAAGAGACGCTAGATTCTTACGGGAGGGCGTCGGGCCAGATTATCAACTATAACAAGTTTGCCATCTCCTTTAGTACTAATGTGGGAAGGGAAACCAGAGATCAAGTGAAATCCACTCTCCAAATTTACAAGGAAGGGACGGAAGGCAACTACCTGGGACTTCCAGCGATCATGGGGAGGAATAAGAGAAGTATTCTTGGATTCATAAAGGAACGGATTATGAAGAGAATGCAGTGCTGGACCAACAAATTTCTTACTAAAGCCGGGAGAGAGATTCTATTGAAGAATGTGATCCAAGCTATCCCGCTTCATACCATGAGTCTATTTCTGTTACCCAAAGGGATGGCCGACGAGATTGAACGAGTTATGAACTCCTTTTGGTGGAGAGCCGAAACAAGAGGCAGAAGAGGCATTAACTGGAAAGCTTGGAATCATCTAACTCAGCTAAGAACCGAGGGTGGACTCAACTTCAGAAACATCAGAGATTTTAATCTGGATTTGATCTCAAAGCAGTTATGGAGATTGCTGCAAAATCCGAATTCTTTGGTGGCTCGGGTTTATAAAGCGAAGTACTTCCCTAATTGTTCAATTCTGGACGCAAAAAAGGGAGGCAATCCATCGTTCATTTGGAGCAGCTTATTGGAGACTCAAGAGATCATCCGAAGACATAGCAGGTGGAGGATCGGAGACGGCCGGTCAGTAAAGATATGGGGTGACAAATGGCTCCCTACCCAGGACAATCCTACGATAATCACCCCTCCCTTCCCCTTCCTTGAGCACGAATCAATCTCTGCTCTTATGAAGGTTGACAACACGGGCTGGGACGAGGAGATAATCCGGGAGATATTTGTGGAACGGGATGCTAAGCTGATTCTGAGCATTCCCCTTGGCACGGCCAGGAGAGATGACAAATTCATTTAGAACGGCGATTCTGATGGAACTTTCTCTGTTAAAGGGTGTTATAAATGCATTGTTAATCACCCTCCTATGCCTCAACCAATGCCCTAGACTTCAATGTGGAATCTAAAGCTTCCTAGAAAAGTTAAAGTGTTTATTTGGCAGGCCTGCACTGGGTGTTTACCAACAGTAGACAACCTGAGAGTCAAACGTGTGAACTGTCAAGCGGTGTGCCATCTTTGTAGCTTAAGGGACGAGACCTCGTGCCACTTATTCACCGAATGTGACTTTGCAAAATCAGTTTGGGGCGTGAGTGGCCTACCTATCTCCTCAGGAAGCTTCACACACCTAGCGCTTTGGTTTGATCATCACTTGCTGAAGCTTGACAAAGAGAGCTGTTGTCTGCTCATTCTGCTTTGCTGGAAAATTTGGCTTGCTCGCAATGATATGGTTTGGAACGGGAAAGTTTCGAATCCTACAGCATTGTTCCATGGTACAACCTGTTACCTGGCCGACTGGAACAACATTGTTACTGGCACAAGCACAGCCCCCAACCATGGCATATTACCGGCACAGAAGTGGACCAAACCTCCAAGGGGCTACCTGAAGCTTTACTCTGATGCTGCAGTTAATCACCTAGCCAACCGGATGGGATTTGGATGGGTGGTAAGGAATGAGTATGGTCAGTTTGTTGCAGTTGCTAGCATTCCAGGAAGGGGCTTATTTTCACCGAAGGAGGCTGAAGCTATGGCCATCAAGGAAGCTTTAAGTTGGCTTAAGAGCAATGGTATCAACAATGTCCAAGTGGAAACTGATGCTCTCCAAGTAACTCAGGGTCTTTTGCAGTGTGGAGAGAATTCATCCTTTGATATTATTATTGCTGATATTAATGATTTGCTTCGTTCCCTTAGTCGCGTAGCTATCTGTTATGTTAACCGCACAGCGAATAGTGTTGCCCATAATCTAGCTAGGGAAGCCTGTTCTTTGTCTGTTCGTCAGGAGTGGTTGTCTAGCCCTCCTTTTATTGTCAACGAGTTGTATTCCGATTTGAATTAATGAAGTTTGGTTTGTTTTGAAAAAAAAATGACAATAATCTTACCGGCTCGAAACTAGAGAACTTGGCCGTTCTGCATCTGCTACAAATTCTTGGCGTGTCTGATAACTATTTATCTGGCTTTGTACCTGATCTTCCCGATTTTTTACGTTTCAATGGCCGTGGAAACCCATTGCTTCGAATAGATGTGTCGAATTTAGTTGGCAAGATTGGTCGAATTCCGTCGGCAAGATTGTTGGTATTCTTCTAGCTGCTCTTGTGCCAGTTGTGCTCGTATTGTTCCTCTCTTACAAGCTCTACGCCAAACGTCTAACGAAGACATCTGGCCGGACAGCAAGGAATGAGACGACGACTGCGATTACCGGTACTGGAACTGGAACGGGCACTATATTCCCCATCCGAGTTCTTCAAAAAGCGACCAACTATTTCACCGAATGTGGTGGGGAGCGGAGGATATGCAGTGGTTTACGAGGGTGAATTCGATAATGGAACTAAGATCGCTGTGAAGAAGATGACTATTGGAATTTCCTATCTTACCCTTCTAATTTAACGATAAAATAGACTGAGGACCATTTCAGTTAACGTTTACATAGTCGAGGATGCAATTGGACAATTTTAGAAGTCGAGAACCAAAGTGGTGAAATCCCAATAGTCGATGGATCAAATCGGTAATTAACTCTAAAATTTATTTAGTGCATGGTATTTTAGTACTTTTTAAGATTTATTCTTTAATTATAATCTTTATTAGTCTTGATATTACGTTTATAAAATAAAATAAAATAATAAAAAAACTTGATTTTAACAACTACGTGTAGGAAAAATAGGGAAGATGTACCACACTTAAATATAAAATTTTTTAGGAAAAATGTCACTAATTCTTTATTTTGCAAATGAAATACCAAAATTGAAAAGGTTATAAAGAATAAAGATAATAAAATATTAATACTCATATATTAAGTAAAATTTTAATAGAATTTAATAGTTTTGTTGCTTTAGGATTTAACTTTTTTAAAGATTACTTAGGGGCCGTTATATATATTGCAACGGTAAAAAGTTTAGAAACTAAAACAGCTAGCAAAGAATAATATAATTGAGAGAATAAAAATGTAATTTTCCTTACATTTCTTACTAATTTCATTCTAATTTTTTAAATTTAACGGCACAGTAGCATATGTTTGAAAATTTAAAGCTTAATTGTGCCGTTATACTTAAAGTTACCGACTTGCCGCTAACTTGTAAGTTATTTATAGTAGGAAGTAGTGTTTAGTTTCCTAATTCTGTCTCTGCTTTGCGCGCTCTTCTCTCTCAATTCTCTCCTTCAATTCCCAAGAAACATAATCGGCATTAATGGCTACGGCAATAATGAACATGAGCGGCGTCCCTTTGCCATACCCAAGTCACGGAAGATTGCGGATTCGGACGATTACCAGAGCTACGATGCCAGGTTCTTCTGTAGCCTCCTTTACTTTGCGCGACAACTGGTTCGAAATCCACTTCAATCCACTTTTCCACTTGAGTTCTCGGGAGAGTGCTCTTTCGTTCTTCTTGGGCAGACTCGCCACACTGGGGGCTGATATCATTTATCCTATAGCGATGTTTGCATTCGACCTAGTTCGTAGCAGAAACTGGTTTTATGGGGTGTCTTTGTCGGTCGACCTCCAAACTGTTTACGTGTTGGAAGAACCGATGAGGTCGGCTGATTTCTTGGATGGTGAAATGATTTTGAATGACGACACCCCTGCTGTCCGTGATTATTATGAACAGTTAGATGATTTTCTGTTCGATTTGATGTTTCAACCTTTTGGGCATGGAAACGTGGGAATGTCCGAGCAGGAAATCTCTATGTTGAGAACGGAACGGCTTAGCGATGATGATGACGAAGATGGGGAATGTTGCAGCATTTGTCTGGAAGAATTTACGAGAGGAATGGTGATTACTGAATTGGCACCCTGTTCGCATAGGTTTCACAATGCTTGCATTGCCCAATGGCTGCGCAACAATCCAACATGTCCAATTTGTTGCTGCAGATGTACGGTGAGTGTTTCATAAAGGTAAATCATAACATTTATTTTTTCAGAATGCATTGCATGATATGTTTGGTTTCAGACATCCTCCTCTGGGCTCTGTTTTTGTAGGTTTTCCAAAGCTTTTTGCAGTAATTGTAGCACTACATTTATGGCAACTGTAAACTGATATTGCTAACAAATTTTTCTGTTAACCAATACTTTCGAATTGAACCCATAATTGAAATTCTATAAAAACCGTACCTTGAACCATTAACCAAATGAAGTATTTAGACCATTATTCTCAAGTATGGGGGGGATTCCCATGTTTGGAGGAGACTAAAAGAAGCTAGGGAGAAGGTAGAGGCTAGACAGTTGGGGCAGCAATATTGTTACTTTGCAGGCAAATGGAGGGATTATTGTAGCTTGGCTTTGCAGTATATATAATTTCCTGTTTGCCTTGCAGGTTTAAGGAAATTTCTTGAAGAGGATCTGCTGCAATAAGGCTGGATGGCAGCAGGTGGATGATGCTGGCACAATCATAGCAGGAAATCAATGAATGCTGATATGGCCTGGAAAAATGATCAAACTGAATTTGACATTAAATTTTAGCTACTGTGCTGTAATAAGTAAGGTTGGGTGGGTATTTGGGGGTAAATTTGCATGGTGGGTATCTCACCTAGAATGTGTGTAGGGTGAGTTGGCCAACCTATTGCCTTGAATTGTGTGAGATGATATGTGTGGTGTGCATGCATGTTATATTTGATCACTTGAGCTTGGGGCCCTTGCAGGTCTGCACACTGAAATGGGAGTGCCCATTGGTGTGGTTTGCTGAAAGTATGGGGGAGGACCTCACAGTATGAGAAAGCTAGGAAGAAAGGAAAATAAAAAAGAAGGAAATGGAGGTGAAAGAATTGAGTGGGTGAGTGCACTCATTGCTTAAAAGTATGGGCTGCAAAGGCTTCCCTTGGTAAAATACAGAGATCTGTACAAGGGGAGCTAGCCTGTACTTTTAAGGGTGAGTGCGAGGGAGTAACCATCGCTTAGGGTATGGGCTACTAAGGTCCTCTTCGATACCATGCAGAGCTCTGCACGAAGAGGACTAGCCTGTATTCTAAGGGTGGGAGGTGGGAGAGGTGGAAGCCATTGCTTAGGGCATGAGCTGGTGAAGCCCCTTGCGGTTAAAATACAGAGATCTATACGTAAAGGGGTCAGCTCAGCTTGTGCCCTAACGGTGGTCTTTGAGAGTCATACTGTGGGGTCAAGGAAAGTGAAAAGTGGTGGACCTTGAGCAGCGGTCCCATTCTTTGGTGCAAGGTAAGGATCACAAGTTCGTGGTTGAATATTTGTTCTAATTTTGACTTGTGAATTGTATGCTTGGTTAAGTGCTTGTTTGATAGGAATGAGGAATAGGTTGGCCAATGATCACGCTATTGCATAGGCTAGGGATGGTACACATCTGCAGGTTTGCACTTTAGAATTAGCATAGTGGAATGGATGATGTTAGCTTGAAGATGATGAGCCTTTTGTTGATTAAGAGGTCACTTTCGGGCCTGGTGTACATTACAAATTTGAGAAGTAAATAAAAATGGTTTGGTTTGCTTAAAAAAAAAAAACAGCAACTGTAAATAGTTCCAAACTTAAGTCCCATTCTGGCTTAAAGCACATTTTTCTTCTACATTCAGGGTTACACTTCTACATATAAACTTGATTCGATTTATTACTAGAGGAAAATATCTCAAGACCAAAAAGAAATTTAATAAAATAAAAACAACCGGTATTCTTAATCTGCCTCAGCAGTCAAGATACAACTCTACTAAAACAGCAACTTGGTGCTTAGTAGGTGTAACCCTTCACGAACATTCCCTTCTTAGCTTCATCGCTTTCACCATCGGCAGCATACTTCCCTAGCTGTGCTAAGGAGTTTGCTTTTGCACGAACCAAGAGCGCCTTCTGTGCAGCTTCCACATTCTCGGGCTGCCCTTTCCATGTCTTCAGCACGGTGTTCTGCAGTGCTCGTGCATATGAGAAGGAAACATGCCATGGGTTTGGAGATTGATTCATTGCGTTGAGATTCAATGTTGCTTCCACTTCAGATTGTCCTCCGGACAAGAACTAACAGGTAAGAAACACACAATATCATTATACCCAGTCATACTCGTAAGCACAAATCAATGAAGAAACATTGATGTATTAGATCATAGTTAAAGCTATGAAATCAATGAATTATAAGTTCTAGATGGAACCGTGCAGATTTGTAGTTCTCCACTACTATCTTTCCAATGTCAAAAACATCATCAAAGAGATTGAAGAACAAATACTCTTAACAGCTTTTACTTTTCATTAGAGAACAATATATGACAGTGATAGGAAAACAAATACGGAGTACTAATGAGCATGGTAATAGGATTTCATACCATGATTCCAGGAACAGCAGGAGGCACTCTCCTTTTCAGCATAGTGAGAGTATACTTAGCAATGGTCTCTGGAGAAGCCTTCTCTTTGTGTTCAGCCCCTGGGGTAACCATGCTAGGTTTAAGCAGAATTCCTTCAAACAAAACATTGTTTTCTGCCAAATAGTAGAAGACCTCGGCCCACACCCGTTCTGCAACCTCAAGAGTCCTCTCTATTGGGTGGTCTCCATCAAGAAGAATTTCAGGTTCCACTATTGGCACAAGACCATTATCCTGAAGCATCAACGAAAAACAATCAAAAGGTAGCAGAAGGTTTCTTTTACTTATTCCCCTTAGATATTATTATATTACTAATGTTTCTAAACAAGGAAGAACTCAACAGACAAGGCTGAAGTCAATCAACAGACTCAAAAGATTTGGTTAAAAGAATAGAGAAAAAGAAGTGAAAATACCTGAGAAATAGCAGCATAACGAGCAAGACCCCATGCAGCTTCTTTCACAGCCAAAGCAGAAGGACCACAAGGAATGCTGACAACTGTTCTCCTGAATATTGCCAAATCAACTATTTAATTCTTGTTCACTTGGAGGAGCTCAGTGGACCGAAATAGAAATATAAGAGTATGTGCAACAGGATAAGGTGGGAGAGGGCAGCCTTACCACTTAGCAAAACGGGCCCCTTGCTTGTAGTATTCAGCTGATCTAGAAGCTAAGCCATCTAAACCTTGGCACCAAGATTCATTGTTGGATCCTGGAAGTGGGGACAAACCCTATATAGGCAGAGGTCAACAGTAAAAAAATTGGACCTACAAAATCTATCTGAATATAAATGCCTTCAAATTGGGACTAGTATTAGAAAGATTTAAAATTAAATCAAATTGCACATCAAAATTTCGAAAACACTAGAGGATGGTCCTACCTTATCAACTTTGATCCCAGGCACTATTTTCCCATCCCGCAAGCAGTCAACGAACTTCTTACCATCAGTAGTTGACTGGTAAAGTGTCTCTTCGAAAAGGATGGATCCAGAAATATATTCCCCAAGGCCAGGAGTGGTCAGCAAAAGTTGTCTGTAGGCCTGTCTGTTCGTCTCTGTGTTCTCCAGTCCAATGGAGTCCAATCTCTTTCCACAGGTGGCATTTGATTCATCAATGGCAAGGATTCCCCTTCCAGGAGATGCAACAGTTTTCTGTTCCAATAAAGAACAAAATGCAGTTTGACAAAAATGATATGACACACACACACACACACCAAAGTAATTTACAGTACCAATTTCATACACTTCAGTTAAAAGATGGATTAAATATCAACTTCATTACTAATTACAATTGTAAACAGAACTCAAATAGTTAAACAGAAGCCAATCTGGAAAACTGATTAAGTAGCAATAATGAAAGAAAGAAAATCAATTAAAAATTCACTCAAAATTTTCAACTACTGCTCAGCAGCTATTAACCACGCTAAACACCTAAAAAGCATACAATTTTAGATGAATCCATACTTTTTCCGTTCAATTAAAAATAAATCAACTGGAATTAAAAAAAAATTGTGTAGTTCGAGTAAGGTATCCTGCTATCCAAACGGAGAAAGGAGTAGCCTTCCTCTACCCAACAAAATAGGGATATCAAATTATTGATAAGCAAGCACTAAAACTAGATTCTATTCAATTCAACTCGAAGCAACAGAACGATTATGATCTAAAAAAGCAAGAGCTTTGTAATTCAAGCATGCCTAACTCATCAAAGTTTACTCAATTCCAATATTTTGTTTATTCAAATCACTGGAAATAATCCCAGCATTCATGGAGAGATGTAATAATTAAATTTCCTCAGACAAAAAAAAAAAAAAAAAAAAAAA
>NC_044919.1:13976649-14017373 GCF_003576645.1 Ipomoea triloba | reverse complement strand
AAAAAAAAAAAAAAAAAAAAAAGAAGTAAAGTATCTTAAAAAGCGAAAACTACGAAGTAATTTCAAGGATCCAATCATAAAGCATGCAAAGACGAGAGGACTTACGGCGGTTTTGACGAGCTCGTCGGCGTACGATCCGGCGGCGCGGATGACGGAGACGCGGCGAGGGGCGCAGGGAGCTGATCCGTGAAGTTGAGCCGAAGCCGGCTTCTGACCGATCCAGGAGGAGGAAGAGGAGCTCAGCTTCACGAAACTGGTAGTCGCCATAGATCAAATCGGCAGCCGATGGAGAGAGTTGAAGGGAATGGGTTGGTGGGAGGTGGAAGGCTTGAGGGCTTTATTATTATATTTGTAGTGACTCGTGAGGGGGAGAGTAAGAGTTGTTAGGTGGTGACTGGCGAGGCCAGGTAGGTTTGCTTTGTGAAATCCGCGAACACAACAAATTAACTTGCGGGGATACCAAACAATTTGCATAGGAAAAGGTTTGTGCATATTTTAATTTAATACATATGTTGTTAAAAAGTTTTAATTTGCAATCCTAATTAGTAGTTAGAGTAAAAGTTTACAGATACTGCATTATAATAGAGTCAGTAGTATTAAAAAAAAAAAAGAGTAAAAGTTTATTACGGAGTATTAATTTGTATTCCCATGTTGTTTTTAGACTCTTGAATTGTCTTGAAACTGTATTCCCTTCACAAGAGTGATGTATATCAACCTATTTAAAGACTAAACACAATTAGAGCTCAGTGTTCAAAGCCCTTTATTTTGGAGGTGTATATGATACCTGGGCCCCAATCTTCGTTTCTTCTAGACAGATCAGTGCCAGACTTCTACAGTCTCTCACACATGATGGTCGTCAAGATGATTTAGCTCTCCTACATACCCTGCAAGAGAAGGACAAAGATACTTGCCACTTTCCCTCATGCGGGCTTATTGAGAACCCATGTTGTGAGGGGTAACTCAGTGGTGATCGAGGAACGGAATATAGCAGCCGCTGAGCCATTGCATTCATCGACTGTCGCGAAGCGAAATAAGATATGTTGTCCGCTGAGGGGCGGGATAAATACATGTCGACCGCTGAGAAGCCGAATAGATGATAGGTCAACCGCTAAGAAGCGGGATACACTTCTATTTCATCTTTCTTGTGTTCAAATTGCTCCTTCCTTCTTTCTTCCCGTGACCTGCATGGAATTTCTGAGGTTTGTGGGCCGTCTACTGCCTCATGCTAGCATCACGTACCTCTTTCAAGGCCGAGAAAACCTTTTTTTTGCACGCTGGGTTGTGTACCTTTCCCTGCATGCTCAGGTGGAGATATGTATTTGTCGGGTTTGAGGATCGCGTCCTCTTAGCCCGGAAATACATATAAGTCTGTGGGCTGCCTGCTGCCTCATGCTAGCACTGCACACTTTTTTCTTTTTCTTTTTTTTTTTATCTCTTTTTTTTTTTACGATGAACGATGGGTTCCATATCTTTTCCTGCATGCCCATGTGGAGATATGTATTTGCCAGGTTTAGGGATCGCGTCCCTTTAGCCCGAAAGTACATATAAGTGTGTGGGCTGCCTGCTGCCTCATACTAGCACCACACACTTTTTTCCTCTTTTTTTTTTCTTTTGTTTTTTTTGACGATGCACGCTGGGTTGCATACCTTTCCCTACATGCCCACGTGGAGATATGCATTTTCCGAGTTTAGGGATCGCATCCCCTTAGCTCGAAAATACATATAAATGTGTGGGCTGCCTGCTGCCTCATGCTAGCACCACACACTTTTTTCCTCTTTTTTTTTTCTTTTTTTTTTTCGATGCACACTGGGTTGCGTACCTTTTACTGCATGCCCAGATGGAGATAAGTATAAAATGAAGCTGAAAATTGCTTTATTACCTCTATAGGCTACCTAGCTTGCGAGCTCATTTCAATGTTATTGTTTGCGGTCACGTATCCTATATATAGATCGTAGAGCTTCTAACGCGCGCCGGGACGACTTATACTATATGTAGATCCACTATCGTGTCCCCTTTTTTTTTGGTAACTTGTTTAGCCTACAACCCCAACAAAAAATATACATTAATATTTTTTTCCCACATAGAAATATTTTTCTTACCTCCCCGGACGGTTTGCAAACCCACCAAGTTGTTGTTATTTGGTCCAGGGTCGCTTACCCAGTCTGCGAACCCCTAATTGTCGGGGAATGGAGAATGGTCGACACTCTCATCTTGGGCTACTCATGAACGGGTTCGACATCCCTCTACAACGGGTTCCCTCATTTCGTCCCTAGTTGCGGCATCGAGCCCCTTGCACTAAGGCCCTTCCTTGGCGGTTCCTTTCTTCCTAACTCGTGGAGTGTTGAGTGGGGTAAGGGATGATTTGCTAGATTGTTTCAGGTCAATGGCCGGCTACCAAGACAAGCTTGATTGAGGCTTGACCTCTGTCCCTGAAGGGGGTCATTGAAGGGACAGGGATGACAAGCGAAAAAACCGAAACTACAAATAAAAAAAATACGACCAAATTACAACACTACCCCCATCACCCTAATTAGTCTATAACTGGCGAAAAAAAAAAACTACTACTAATATAAAACATAGAAAAAATCTACACCATCCATTACTAAAAACAAACTTTCTAGATTTGTCATAATCATCCTCTATAACATAAGTGTCCTCATTTGAATACACACACATAAATACTCTTATATTACTCTATAAATACTCTTCATCCTCATTCAGATTGGATTGATGATCTTCAAGAAAGAATTCCGAATCTTATATTACTTCGAAGGGTTTATCTAGAAGATTAACCTGAGCAACTTGATAAATTTATTTCAATTCAAATTGATTGATGAAGAATAAGGGCATGAAGACCACAATAGTAGCTCGGGAGAGTAGAAATTAAGGGGAGGCTTGCCTTGTGAAGATTGAGAAATTTTGCACCAACTCTTCAAGACACTTCAACATAGTTTAGAAGCTGTGGATTAGCATATATACTCTTTGAAGTTTTCGCTTCGTGATCATCTTTTTTGCTAAACATATTTGATGATTATGAAATGAAGAGTTGGATTGACTATATTATGGTGTCCCCCCCCCCACCCCAACGTAGGAATAATTATTCTGAACTGGGTTACCAAACATGATGTGTTCTTGTGCATTCTATTTCTTTCCCTATGTTCTTTAATATGTATGTTTCATTTTGCTTCAGTGGACCATACTTCGAACTAGTTCACTAAGCACGTTAACGAGTCCTTACTTAGCCGTTAGTATCTAGTTATAAATTGAGTTATTGCAACTGTAAACTTCAATTGGTATCAGAGTAGGTTTCAAGAACCATCTTCTTGAGAAAAACGATCTAAGTAATTCCACTATCTTCTATCTACACTCTCTACTTTCTTTAGTACACGTCTCTCTATTGTTATTCCTGATTGTGTAGATATGGAAGGACAAGCTAGACCTCCGCAATTGATAGGCACAAATAATGTCTACTAGAAAGCAATGACCAAGATTTATCTACAGGCACAAGGTGTCAATGCATGGCGTGTTGTGACAAATGGCTGGGAGCATCCTATTACCACAAAAGAAGACAAGACGATCGAATTGAACTCCCTTTGATCAATGGAATGCTACTCAAATCACCGAGTGTACGACAACAACAATAAAGCCTCGAATACAATTACAAGAAGCTTGGATGAAAGTCAATTTGGATTAATTGATGGTTGCACTCAGGCCAAAGAAATTGAAGCGGGAAACTACTCTCGTAATATTGCTGGACTACATCACAGTTATTCACTTTAAAGGTAAATCATATTTCTTTATTAAGATGATTTAAAATGTATAAATTTTTACTACCTTATCTAATCTTATTCCTTAAATAAACTATGAACTTCTCTATCCACAAGAGTTCATTCAACAATAATGGTTGAACCAAAAGTACCTCGAACAAAACACTTAAAGGATTGATATACTTTTATGCTGAAAATAATATGTAAATGGTAATTAAATCATTATCTTAGGTAGCTACATTTAAAACTCATTATAAAAAATGTCAATGTAGGGCAACAGAACATTGTGACACACTTGATGCATTGAAAAGATACCAAGATTATAACAATGTTGCAATCAATCTTGCAAATCCAAAAAATGAAGAAATTTTAAATATAGTCACCGTTGAAGCATTCATTGATCACGTATGTAAAATATTTATTATACTACTCATGAACCTTCTGCAAATATAATAATATTACTCCGTAATATTTTGTTCAATATTTTCAAATGAGAATCTATGACACACATCTCACAGCACATGAAATATGTAAGGAAAAAATTACAACTGTGTATTGTGCATTATCTCATCCGCGCAATACGTATGAAAAATTAGTATTATGTATATATTGAATTCATTACCGTGCAACATTATATTATTATCTGCATAATATTAATTATCATCTATTAAAATTGAATTCATTGCCATGCAACTTTTTTTCATTTAAAAAAATGTAAAATTGAAATACATGTAGTGTGGTTTTAAATAATATTTAATTTAATAATTTAATGTGTGTGTGTGAGAGAGAGAGAGAAACAAAAGTCTTTTCTAGTCCATCACAAGAAAATACTACTATTTTGAAATTTGAAATTCTTATCTTTTTTATAGACGTTAAATAATAATATGATATAGTAATTTACTTGTAACATAATTCATATAAAATGAAAAATATACATTCTATTAAAATAGAATAAAAGATTTCAATTCAAAATAGATATGTTTAATTTATGATCTGCGGTTTGTGATTCTACTGGTGGAAGAGGCGAACACACCATCATGGTATGCATCACCATTGGCTAGCCTGCGACGATTTCAACTTTGTTCTCAATATCGAAGAAGTTGCTATACCTCGGGAGATCAATACGGCGGCCGATTACCTGGCCAAGAAGGCTAAGAGCTTCCCTAAAGGCCTACACGTCCTTGAGGATCCTCCAGATAAGCTATATGACTTACTCGAGTTTGATTCCATGGGCTATCCCTCATGGCGCTTGCTATGTATTTCCAGCTAAATCTTTTGTTTTCGTATGGGTGTCCCCCTTCCTACGTAATTTAAAAAAAAAAAAAAAGATTAAAATTGAATAGCCTGCGAGTAACTCAGTTGGTCACAACTCACAAGGGTAAAATTTGAAACAAAAAAATAAAATAATTAGAGGCCGAAACTCACAGGCGATAGTGAGGGGGTTCCTTGTGCACTATACTCTATCGAGATTGGAGATTCAACCTTTTAGAAAAAAGGACTAAAAGACAACAACAAATATCAATATAAGAGTAATTATTAGGATTCCTTTTGAAGTTTTTGAAGAAAACAAGGAACTTCATACATGGGATGGTACCTATTTGGAAACTAATCCAACAAAAATCAAACTGCAACACTGAAAATTTTAACCACATAATTTTTGTCACAAGTTCAGAATATGATTTGTGCTTCAAGAACCACATAATTTTAGTCACAAGTTCAGAATATGATTTGTGCTTTCCTTGAAGCTCGAGGGAATACCACTAACTCTTTCAAAATATTACAGACCTCCGAGGCCTCTACTCTCTTGTCCACAAAACTAACCCTTTCTAAGGCCGGGCAGCACGCAAGTATTAGCTTTACAAAAAGCATTTCAGCTCTTGACCCCTGGAAATATCTCATGTTCAAAGCCTGCAAACTGTTAATTTCCTCGCTCATGCGGCTACGTTCTTGCAAATACTGTAAAACGAGGCTGTTGCCAGCAGTCACCGTCGGAACCTATACATACAACAAAAACTGAAATAAATTCAAACCATAACAGTGAGAGTAGGGTAGAAATAAATAAATATATGTAAGTCGACCATTAGTTTCTCACGTTCATCCTAATTTCAAGGCTATGCACCCTAGGAGAGCTGTGAAGCAAGCAAAGGATGCTGGAGAGTTGTACCAGATCGGTAAAGCTAATTCCATATAGTGTAAGATCCCTCAAGTGGTCGACTTTAACTGGAAGTGCACTCGTAATAGAGTCTGCAGCCAAAAGCTTACCAGCACAGAGAAAAATGATAATGCAACCTAAACACATTGTTCGGGAAATAAGAATCGAAAATCTTAAAAGAGATTTTACCTTGAGATGGTATCCATCCAGAAAAAGGTTTGAAATTAGAGGCCAGTGTTCAAACAAGCTTGCTAAATTGATCCTCTTACCAAGGCCTAAATAATTAACTTCCATTGGCAATACAAGCTTTGCAGATGTAATACTTTTGCAATTCATAAAACAACGCAGTTTAACCCCGTGATTCATGTAAAGTACCAAGGAGGAAAGTGATGGTGAACAGCCATCAAAGTTCAAGTGATCCATACCACTGCACTTTACTAAGCACAAAGTTTCAAGCTTTGATGCAGTAAAAATAGAAGCAGAAACCTCTGGCTTGAAGGCAACTTGATTCAAAGAAATCTGCTTAAGACTATGAAAGCTTCCGGTAGTACCACAGGGTGGTTTGAAGATGCACTTAGTCAGAGCCAAATGTTTAAGTTCTTCACACAAAAATATATAAGAGGGAAGTGCATAGAGACTAACACCGGAATTCTTCATTCTGAGTTTCCTCAACCCATTTCTTGACAAGTATAGTATCCATCGATCAATATTTGGGTACTGTGACATGTGTACATCTGAAATGTCGACATGAAAGGTTAGAATGGGCCCAATATGCTGTAAGAGAATTTCATTGCCTATTCCAACAAAATCATTTTTGGTGACAGTGACTATGTTCTTGGGATCGAGTACAAGATTCGGGTGACCAGCCCATATGTATCTCCATTTTCTAGACAAAACACTTGTTCTTGCTGCATCTCGAATAGGCAAGTGGTCTAGGATGCAGTTTAAAACATCCATTGGCAAGTTAATAAGTTTATCATCCATGGCCCTCCGTTTGCTATTTCCTGAGATATCCATTCCTAATAAAGGAAAAACCAGCATTAGAAAATCCAATTGTAAAAGAATAGTTTAAAATATTTGTTTTAGTTTTCTTTTCATCACCCAAATTCCTATCTCTTGTGCCTATAATACTTAACCTTTAAAAGTTAACCATTTGATAATATAATAATGCAGTGAGATTTATATCTGCAAACTATCGTATCCAATGAATACTACTACACGAAAACCCAAACTATTCAGTACCATTTAAGCTCAAAGCAAATATATAAAAAATGGAAAAAGAATAAACAGAGTGAATTGAACTATATCACTAGCTTCGCCCTTCTACATGGTGGAAAATAAACAAATAGAAACTGGTTAGGGCAAACCTCTCAGTCTCAGGGTTAGAGTATTTCTAAACAAAGGGCTGGAAGATCAAATTGAAGCTAAAGTAAACAAAAAAATGAAATTTTTTACTAACAGCAAAGAAAATAATCACAAGAAGAATGCTGGAAACACCTGAACGGAGGCGGTCGGATCTTCGACGGAGCACAAGGCAGGTTAGATTCGACGGAATGTCGCAATCCCCAATAATGTCTTCCAAAAACTCCACCGCCTCTATGTGGTGTCCTAGCGGGTAAAAATCAATTTTAGCGGAATTTGGTTCACGGACGTTAGATGATTTTGTATGACTGTGTTATAAATTACAATGTAGTATCTGTTTATAGCACATTAGCACTAAATGAAACACACAGGGTCAATATCGCCTCTACTGAGGCTTGAACCCACCTCTTCCAATGTGAGGGTGCAACCGAGTGCCACTAGACAACAAGGTTTTTGGCGTGACCATTTATTTACTAGGATCACAAGATGAGTTTCATGCATAATATATTTTTAAACAGATATGGTTAATTTTTCGGTGAATCATAATTTTGAATGTTTAATAATTAAAATCTATATTTAAGTCATACTGGGAACTAATTTTGTCATAACATTAAAATTTAATTACATTTACAATATTATAATAAAATATAGTAAATAATACTACGTAATAAATAAAAAAATTACAATATAAAATATTAGTAATATGACTATTATATATGTGAGAGAGATACTTGTGTATTAATACTCCAGTATTTCTTTCTAAGCAACATGGAATTTAAAATTCCAGGATCAGAGTGAATTTCACAAAATGAAGGATGTATTTCAATTGAGCAACGCTACAAACCCTTCTTATATTTTTCCTACAAATTTTCTGTCGTGAGGTGTCATTATGTGATTAGTTGTTAAATTTATTTATTGGTTAGTTGTGAGCTAACCAATTTATTGACATCCAATGAATAAAAGACACATCATGATGAGAAAGTTTAGAGGTAAAAATTAGGAGGGAAAAGGAACATTTTTTCATTTTGATTTCCTCCCGTCAAACTTAGAAATTTATCAAAATGTGGAATTATGAATAAAAGAATTAAAATTCCCCTACCAAACACCATGTTCACCCACAATTGGATAATTAAAATTGACATTTTTCGCTTTTATGGAATTTCAATAAGTTCAACTAAAATTTCATAATTATTGATTTTTTTTTAAAATAAAAAGTGCAATAAGCCTTACTTCTGATTTTCTTATTACTAGGCTTCCACATCATTACAAAACTTCAATTTGGGATCTTTAAAATGACACACATATTGCTTTAAAAAGAAAATAAAAATAAATTTTTAGGTACATAAAGTCATTACTTTAAGAGCATCCTTAGTAGTAGAATTTTTTTGTGGTTTTTGAGAAGTTTTTGTAACTTTGTAAGTGTGATTAGGAAAGAGAAAATGAGAGGAGAAGAAAAATAAATAAATCATATTTTAAAAAGAAGAAAAAAACGAGGGGGGGGGACTTATCAGTCGCATCAGATGCGGCAGATGCGCTCGCTGGGCGTAGTTGTTGCGCTTGACGTGGGCGTGGCGCAGTGTTTCTTTGAAATTCGTGGTTATTTTAACTGTTCCAATGACCTTGTCTTTGCAGGCCAACCTTTTTCTTCTCTCACCTTGTTTCTCTTTCCTCCAACTAGGCAATCACTGTACCAAAGACCCCAAAATATCCTCTAGTAAGGATGTTTTAAGTATATAAATCACTATGAATATTGATGGGGAATGAGCTCTTGGTTCTTAGCCAATTATGTTTGAGGAGTGGAAGCCCAAGAATTAATTAGGTTAGAGGATGCCGAAGCTCATGGGCAATGCTTAGGAGACCTATGTAAGAAGGAAAGAGAGTTAGAGGTGCAAATTGAGCTAAGGATTCAAGTTAAGGGGGTGAGGGCATAAAGGTTGAAGGGGTGAAAAGTTTAGAGGGTAAAGTATGACAAGGCATAAATTATATGGTCTAAAGGTACAAAGACTACAAAAAGAGGACAAAGGAAGGGGTCAAAAGTGAGAAGGGCATAAAATTTGGGGTCATAAGGTGCAAAGGTAAGGTAAGGAAGGATGGATGGGTGGTAAGACAGCATGATGCCACGCTAGGCCAAATAGTGGACTGCCAGTCATGGGGGGAGACCATGGCCATCAATGACCCTACCAGCTGCTACTAGCTATTGTTATCTATGAGAAAACCAAGGGGTGGTGGAGGTATTTTCTCCCCCTGCCTGGGTAGCAAAGATGTTGGCTTGTATTGCCTCAAACAACCGTAAATGTGGTTGGGGATGGCGCGGAGTAGCTAATTGGTGCAGACCACCAACGTGTTTTTGGGCCCTAGGGTGTGTTAAAGACTTAAAGGTAGAGGGTGGTCAATGGCAATTGAATGAACGTGGGTGTGGTATGAAATTTTCGAGGGTTGTCATTCACTCTCCATTATTTCCAACCCCAAAAATACTATAAATAAGGGGTTTGAGATATTTTTCAAACATCACCATCACTCAACAAAGAATTGATCCCCCTAGTCTATTGCCTTCCTTCCCTTTTAGGCAACTTACCTTTTTGATAATAAATAAAGCTTCATTAATAATCAAACCAAATGAGAAATGCAGGCCGGTGGCACAAACACCCACGACCTTGAGACAGACGAAGAACTAGTAGGAAACTTACCTAATTTGTGTAGAAGGTGTAACAACTCCTATTAGACTTGGATTCGAGGCTCGCTTTTAATATTATTCATTACAAACTGAAAGGCACCAGCTAGCTAGCTTCTAATTTATTTGATAATTGTGTTTGCTACCACTTTGACCCTTTAAAACTCAATTCTATTATGGTCTTGATTGAATAAAAACCATCATTAACACTGTATGTGGGGACTGCTAAGAAAAACGAGTGTTCCTAAAATTCACTCAATCTAAAACTTATTTTTCAGCCCACTAATTACATATAAACATGGCTAAATTAGGAAGCCAAAGATGTCAATACTTGCCAAAGTGGCTTAGTTGGCAAGGAAGAAGGTCTTTCCACACCTTGAAGTCGACATCTCGATATGAATAACAACGGGAATAAAATGGCACCTTCACATCAAAGGTGATTCCCAAACTACAAGAGCCAACCCGGGTGTCGAGCCTAGCGTCTTGTTGTTGGCCCAAAATTGGCTAATGCCATAGATATTTTTATGGCATAGCAGAAGTAGGGGGCACTGCTCGGGTAGGTGTAACATACAATCGTGAGACCTGACACTGGGTGAACCCACTTCCTAAGAGGTTGAATGCACCCAATGAGTGAAGGCGAGTAGACAAAGGAGCCCGTTAAGACGGAACGATGGACGAAAGTACCGATTGGACCCTTTTCATTAGGGGTCGCATGAGTAAAAAAAAGTATTGGTTCCAGAAGGGTTGAGAACAAGTCTTGTGGGGGCAAGGCTTAGTAGACTTGTTAGGATTTTTAAAATTTTTAACTTTTCATTTAAGTAAACCGAATGGTTACTTCAATGAATCGTTGAGTATGCTCATTGGAAATATTAAACCCTTTTTAGTTAGTTTGCACGTAGGTTTGCTCTTTTAAAACTTATGATTTTTGGATTTTGATGAATGCTATGAGCAGTAAAATAAAGAAAGAGAGAGATTTTTATAGTGGTTCGGTCAAACCAAGCTTACTCGACTCTTTTTCTTAAAACTCCTAAAGAGGTTTGAACTAATCCTTTAGTACAAAGCGTACTTTCAAGCCTTGAACACAAAGTCGACTTTGAACTTCACAAGTTTTTCAACTCAACCGAGTTTACTTTGTCTCTTTCTACTTCTACCAAGTAGAGTTACAAAAGGTTGAAGATAAATTTCTTCAATCTCCAACTAGAAGACTTCGCTCTTGATGTTCTTGATCTTCATAGTTTGAGCAGCACAAGCTTCTAACAATCTGGATATATCTTTGTAGCTTTGGATCTCTGTCACTCACTACAAGAAAAATGCTCATAGACAACGGTTAAAAATCGTTGCCTTTGAGTTAAAATTTCTGTTGTTAAAGTCGTTGTTGTTGTAAGTCCCGCACAAAGACAACGGTTTTTAACCGTTCGCTTTTCTAAAAAAAAATGGTTAAAAACCGTTGTCTATTGAGTGTTGTTGAAAGTCACGCACATAGACAATGTTTTTTAACCGTTGTTTTTCCTAGAAAAGACAACAGTTAAAAACCATTGTTTATTGAGTTTTATTGAAACCGGTGTTGTTGTAAGTCCCGCGTAAAGACAACGATTTCTCCAACACCTATAGTTTCCTATGAGTAATTGCATGTTTTTTTTTTAATGTTTGTTGGTCAGAATAAACTTAATTTTAAATGAAGTGGGACCCTTTTTGATTAGCAAATATTATAAACGTAAAAAGAGAAAGTAGATTACATGATGATTAGCAAATATTATAAACGTAAAAAGAGAAAGTAGATTATGATTAGCAAATATTATAAACGTAAAAAGAGAAAGTAGATTACATTTAGCAAATATTATAAACGTAAAAAGAGAAAGTAGATTACATGATGATTAGCAAATATTATAAACGTAAAAAGAGAAAGTAGATTACATGATGCCAAACAAATCTTCAAATCCAATTATAAATACATATAAGAATATGTAATGAGACAATTTGAAGCATATCATATAACCTTCCCATGGTTTCTACTTTCTAGATTATAATAATAAGGCATAAGGGTCATATAGGCCATTGAACTACACACGAAGATGCAATTAGGCCACTGAACTAGAAAAAAATGCAATTGAGTCCCTAAACTGCACAGAATAATGCAATTGAACCAAAAATGACCTATTTACCTGTTATTTTGCTGAGGTGAAGGTTATTATGTTAAATTTTTTTAATTTTATTTTAATAATTTTAAATAATTAAATAAAAAAAAAAACAGACTTCCGTCTCCAGGCTGCTGGAGACGAAGAACAGTCTTCGTCTCCGGCAGCCTAGAGATGAAGAGGTCCTTCGTCTCCAGCATGGAGACGAAGGGATCTCTTCATCTCTATGCCGGAGAAGAAGGGGCCTCTTCGTCTTCGGCCTGGACACGAAGGAGTCTTCTATTAAGGATGTGTTGTTCATTTTCCGTGTTTGGATGTACTCTGAAAAACTGTCTTTGTGTGCTTGGTTCATTTTTCGGAAAATGAGTGAAAAATAAGTAGGAATGTATAATTATATATTTTTATTATTTTATTTAAAATATAAAAATATATAAATTGATAATATTTATTTTTAAAAAAAAACACAAGAAGCCGCTACTCTGGTTTACCGCGCTGGAAACCAGAGTTGGTGGATTGGTTTCCGGCAGAAACCAGTCCGCCGGACTGGAGAGGAACGGCTTGAGCCATCCCTCCCTCCGCACGAAGGTCATTTTCTAGAAAAATATGCTCATTTTCCGTGGTCAACAAAAATGTCCTGTTTGGTAAATGGCTGTTAGCTGATTGGGTTGGCTATTTGGGTTAGAAGGTATGATTTGTTGATAACATTGGCTGATTGTAGAAAGTTGTTTGATAAATTAGTTGTTAGTTAATGACTGTTTGGTATAATTTCTTTTCTCAAAAAAGCTATTTGAAAAGGCTACTTTGAGTAGCCTTTTGAATTTTAGCATTTTGGAATTACAAAAAACTTATTATTTACCAACTAATAGTTGTCAAATAAGCCAAAATTGACTAATAGGCTGATTATTTACCAAACAGGGCCAAAATGTTTTCCATTGACCACATTTTTTCGGATGTTGCCAAACACCAAAAGTCCGGAAATCATTTTTCGAGTTACCAAACTCACTCTAAGGCCGGAGTGCCAACGAAAAAGACAACAACGAAAACCAATATAAGAAAATAAGGAACTTCATACATGGGATGGTACCTATTTCGAACTAATCCAACATAATTTCAAACTGCGAAACTGAAAATTTTAACCACATAATTTTAGTCACAAGTTCAGAATATGATTTGTGCTTTCCTTGAAGCTCGAGGGAATACCACCAACTCTTTCAAAATATTAGAGACCTCCGAGGGCTTTACTTCCCAGTCCTCAAAAGTAACCCTTTCTAGGGCCGGGCAGCACACAAGTATTAGCTTTACAAAAAGCATTTCAGCTCTTGACCCCTGGAAATATCTCATCTTCAAATCCCGCAAACTGTTAATTTCCTCACTCATGCAACTACGATCTTGCAAATACTTCAAAACGGGGTTGTTGTCAACAATCGTTGTTGGAACCTATACATACAACAAAAACTGAAATAAGTTCAAACCACAACGCTAAGAGTAGCGCAGAAATAAATAAATGTAAATAGACCATTAGTTTCTCACGTTCATCCAAATTTCAAGGCTATGCACCCTAGGAGAGCTGTGAAGCAAGCAAAGGATGCTGGAGATTTGTACCTCATTGGTAAAGTTAATTCCAGACAGTTTAAGAACCCTCAAGTGGTTGACTTTAACTGGAAGTGCACTCGTAATAGAGTCTGCAGCCAAAAGCTTACCACCACAGAGAAAAATGATAATGCAACCTAAACACATTGTTCGGGAAATAAGAATTGAAAATCTTAAAAGAGATTGTACCTTGAGATGGTATGCATCCAGAAAAAGGCTTGAAATTAGAGGCCAGTGTTCAAACAAGCTTGCTAAATTGATCCTCTTACCAGGGCCTAATAAAGATTTAACTTCCATTGGCAATACAAGCTTTGCAGTTGTAATCCTTTTGCAATTCATAAAACAACTCAGTGTAACCCCATGATTCTTGTAAAGTACCAAGAAGGAAAGTGACGGTGAACAGCCATCAAATTTCAAGTGATCCATACCAATGCACTTTATAAAACACAACGTTTCAAGCTTTGATGCAGTAAAAATAGAAGCAGAAACCTCTGGCTTGAAAGCAACTTGAATCAAAAAAAGCACCTTAAGATTTTGAAAGCTTCTTATAGTACCGCATGGTTGTTTGAAGATACAGTTAGACAGTTCCAATTCCGTAAGTTCTTGACACAAGAATATATAAGAGGGAAGTGCATAGACACGACCCCAGGAATTCTTTATTTTGAGTTTCCTCAACCCATTTCTTGACAAGTATAGTATCCATCTATCAATATTTGGGTACTGTGACATGTGTACATCTGAAAGGTAGACATGAAAAGTTAGAATGGGCCCAATATGCTGTAAGAGAATTTCATTGCATATTCCAACAAAATCATTTTTGGTGACAGTGACTATGTTCTTGGGATCGAGTACAAGTTTTGGGTGACCAGCCCATATGTATCTCCATTTTCTAGACAAAATACTTGTTCTTGCTGCATCTCGAATAGGCAAGTGATCTAGGATGCAGTTTAAAACATCCATTGGCAAGTTAATAAGTTTATCATCCATGGCCCTCTGTTTGCTATTTCCTGAGATATCCATTCCTAATAAAGGAGAAACCAGCATTAGAAAATCCAATTGTAAAAGAATAGTTTAAAATATCTGTTTTAGTTTTCTTTTCATCACCCAAATTCCCCATCTCTTGTGCCTATATAGTTCTATAATACTTAACCTTGCAAAGTCAACCGTTTGATCTGCAAACTATCGATCCAATGAATACTACTACATGAAAACCCAAGCTATTCAACATTAAAGCTCAAAGCAAATATATACAAAATGGAAAAAGAATAAACAGAGTGAATTGAACTATATCACTAGCTTCTCCCTTCTACATGGTGGAAAATAAACAAATAGAAACTGGTTAGGGCCAACCTCTCAGTCTCAGGGTTAGAGTATTTCTAAACAAAGGGCTGGAAGATCAAATTGAAGCTAAAGTAAACAAAAAACTGAAATTTTTTACTAACAGCAAAGAAAATAAACACAAGAATAATGCTGGAAACACCTGAACGGAGACGCTCGGATCTTCGACGGAGCACAAGGCAGGTTCGATTCAACGGAATGTCGCAATCCCTAATAAGGCATCCAAGACTCCACCGCCTCCATGTGCTGTCGTAGCGGGTAAAGTCAACTTTAGGAGAGTTTGGTTTACCCACGATAAATTAAATGTTAGATGGTTGAGACTTGAGAATATTATATTTGTAGTTTAAAATTGAAGTGCGTAATTATGATAACGAAAATAAGATAAATTAATTAAAATATGAGATTAGTTAAGAAATTGGAGTATTTCTCACCTTTTTTTAAGAGATAAAAATTATGTTAAAAATTACATAATTTGAATCAAATATGAAAATTTTATTTTCCAAACAAATGTAATCTTAGTTATCTTATATAACTTGAGCCAAATACCCTTTTAGAACTTTAACTACATTTTTTAATCATGTGGTAAAAATTAATTTTGTAAATTTTATATCCTTTTTCTTTGAGTATTCACTAATTTACAATCTTTAAATATGATTTTTAAGTATTTGTAATTTTGTATGATCATTTATTTACTAGGATTACAAAATGAATTTCATGCATAATATATTTTCAAATAGATATGATTAATTTTTCAATGAATCGTAATTTTGAATATTTAATAATTAAAATTTATATTTAAGTCATACTGGGAACTAATTTTGTCATAACATTAAAATTTAATTACATTTACAATATTATAATAAAATATAGTAAATAATAATAATAATAATAATAATAAATTACAATATAAAATATTAGTAATATGACTATTATTATATATGTGAGAGAGATATTTGTGTCCTACTGGGCCATTCCTAAGAAAATTGGGGTCCTGTGCTATAATTCAACATGGACCCTTTTCGTATAATTGTAAGTATATAAAAGATATACTATATTGTATTAAAATATATAATAGTCTATAAAATATTTATCATTCAAATTTTCACTTGAAAAATTAAGTGACATTCTTCTTTTTCGGGCATATTTAGATGTAAAATTATTCACAAATTCATCGAATCTTTCTTACAATATACTTGATTATAAGTAAGATTTCAACAACTTCAACTTTAAAAAACTATTTTATGCATAAACAATAGTAATGGAAATAGTTAAGACTATTTGATATTGCAATTGTAGCATCAAAATACAAGAAATTAGATTATATTCACCTATCAAAAAAAAAATTACTAACTAGGGTTAGTTATTTATTAATAATTTTAAAATTTTGAATAAAATAAAAAAAAATTAAAATATTTAAAACTTACATACTTTCATCCTTTTATCGTGAAGAATAAAAAAATTGAGAATGCCAAATGCACAAATAACACACTTCAAATTAATGATTACTGGAATCAAATTCCTGCGTTGTGAATACAAATCTCGCGTCTATGCATTATAATAGGAACAAGAGTAATTTTTTACTCTTTATATATAATAATTTTACAATAATCAAATAAGCCTGTCTCAATTCCTATAAGTTATAGGACTATAACTCTATACGTAAATTAAGTCTTTAGGAATTAGGAATGTAAGCTTTTTAAAATTTTAAACCATCTTAATTTCTTTATACATAAGTAACACCAACATAAATATATAAATACAATATTTTTTTTTAATAAAAGTGGCCCCAAAATTTGGGTGCACAAGTGCACAATCACCAGATTCACCACACGGTTACGGAGTATATATGTACAGACTCTGTACATAATATACTCTTCGTAATATTTGGGGCCCCCAAAATTTGGGGGCCCTATGCGCATGCCCTCAATCGTTCTACCCTGTACCACGGTGCACATAGCAATGTGCACTACGTACGTAAAATGATGTTGTTTCGGTGTTAGTGGACGCGGATCGGATGCGAATGACTTAGGGAATTCATTATCTATAATACACATAATCATTATCTATAATACACAGAACGTTTGCCTAGAATACACAGAATGTTTGCCCAGAATACACAGAATATTGACACAAAATACACAGATGTTAGTGGACGCGGACACGGACGCGAATGACTCCAGGGAATTCATTATCTATAATACACATAATCATTATATAGAATACACAGAACCTTTGCCTAGAATACACAGAATGTTTGCCCAGAATACACAGAATATTGACACAAAATACACAGAACTCATCCTCATAACATTCGAATGTACAAACACATCACAACCTGTGTTAATAACATGAATACACAAAATATTTACACAAAATACACAGAACTCATCCTCCTAAACATTCGAATGCACAAACACATCACAACATGCGTTACTAACATGAAATCACAACATGTATTACTAACATGAATACACATAATAGTTGCCTAGAATACACATAACGGTTGCCTAGAATACACAGAATGATTGTCTGGAATACACAGAATATTAACATAAATACAGAGACCGTCCAAAACGGGAAACGTGATTTCCAAAAAAAAACGGACGATTAGTTTACAATGCTCAAAACGACGTCGTTTAGGTACGTGGTGCACATTGCTATGTGCACCGTGGTGCATATTGCTATGTGCACCGTGGTGCACAGTATAATTTGCCGCATTCCCTGGCCATGTTTGGCCAGGGCTGGCACTGGTGTCCTAATACTCCAGTATTTCTTTCTAAGCAACATGGAATTTAAAATTTCAGGATCAGAGTGAATTTCACAAAATGAAGGATGCATTTCAATTGAGCAATGCTACAAACCCTTCTTATATTTTTATTATAAATTTTATGTCGTGAATTGTCATCATATAATTAGTAGTTAAATTTATTTATTAGTTAGTTGTGAGTTAACCAATTCATTGGCATTCAATGAATGAAAGACGCATCATGATGAGAAAGTTTAGAGGTAAATTTAGGAGGGAAAAAGAACATTTTTCCATTTCGATTTCTTTCTACCAAACTTTGAAATTTATCAAAATGTGGAATTATGAGTAAACGAATTAAAATTCCCCCTACCAAACGCCATGTTCACCAACAATTAGATGATTAAAATTGACTTTTTTCCCTTTATGGAATTTCAAATACTAAAATGTCATAATTATTAATTTTTTGAAAGTGCAATAAGCCTTATAAGTTCCATTGAGGCATTTTAGCTAGATAAAAAATTCTTAATTTGACCTATTCAACATGTTACTTCTGATTTTGTTATTAACTAGGCTTCGATGTCATTACAAAGCTTCAATTGGGATCTTTAAAATGACACACATTTCTTTTTTAAAAAGTTAAAAATAAAATTTTAGGAACATAAAGTCATTACTTTAAGTATATAAATCACTATGAATATTGATGGGGAATGAGCTCTCGGTTCAAAGCCAATTAGGTCTAAGGAGTGGAAGCCCAAGGATTAATTAGGTTTAGAGGATGTCGGAGCTCATGGGTAATGCTTGGGAGGTCTATGTAAGAAGGAGAGAGAGTTAGATGAGCTAAAGATTGAAGTTAAGGGGATGAGGGCAAAAAGGCTAAAGGGGAGAAAAGTTTAGAGGGCAAAGTATGACAAGGCATAAATTATATGGTCTAAAGGTACAAAGACTACAAAAGGGGACAAAGGAAGGGGTCAAAAGTGAGAAGGACATAAAATTTGGGGTCATAAGGTGCAAAGGTAAGGTAAGGAATGATGGATGGGTGGCAAGACAGCATGACGCCATGCTAGGCCAAATAGTGGACTGCCAGCCGCTTACTGCCAAGCATGGGGGGAGATCATGACCCTCAATGACCCTACCAGCGGCTACTAGCTATTGTTATCTAGGAGAAGACCAAGGGTTGGTGGAGGTATTTTCTCCCCCTGCCTGGGTAACAAAGATGTTGGCTTGTATTGCGGCAAACAATCGTAGATGTGGTTGGGGATGGCGCAGGGTGGCTAATTGGTGCATACTACCAACGTGCTTTTGGGCCCTAGGGTGTGTTAAAGGTAGAGGGTGATGAAGGGCAGTTGAATGAACATGGGTGTGGTATGAAATTGTCGAGGGTTGTCATTCACTCTCCACTACTTCCAAACCCAAAAATACTATAAATAAGGGGTTTGGGATATTCTTCAAACATCATCATCACTCAACGAAGACTTGATCTCCCTAATCCATTGCCTTCCTTCCATTTTAGGCAACTTACCTAATTTGTGTAGAAGTTGTAACAACCCTTATTTGGCTTGTATTCGAGGCTCGCTTTCAATATTATTCATTACAAGCTGAAAGGGCACCAGCTAGCTAGCTTCTATTTTATTTGATAATTGTGCTCACTACCAATTTGACCCTTGACAACTCAATTCTATTATGGTCCTGATTGAATAAAACCATCATTAGCACTGCCTGTGGGAACTGCTAAGAAAAATGAGTGTTCCTAAAATTCACTCAATCTAGAACTTATTTTTCAGCCCACTAATTACATATAAACATGGCTAAATTAGGAAACCAAAAATGTCAAGACTTGCCAAAGTGGCTTACTTGGCAGGGAAGAAGGTCCTCCCACACTTGGGAGTCGACATCTCGATATGTATAACAAAGGGAATAAAATGACACATTCACATCAAAGGTGATTCCCAAACTACAAGAGCGAACCTGGGTGTCGGGCCTAGTGTCTTGTTGTTGGCCCAAATTGGCTAATTCCATAGATATTTTATGGCATAGCAGAAGTAGGGGGCACTGCTCGACTAGGTATAACATACAATTGTGAGACTTGACACTGGGTGAACCCACTTCCTAAGAGGTTGAATGCACCCAATGAGTGAAGGCGAGTAGGCAAAGGAGCCCGTTAAGACGGAACGATGGACGAAAGTACCAATTGGACCCTTTTCATTAGGGGTCTCATGAGTAAAAAAAAAACTATTGGTTCCAGAAGGGTTGAGAACAAGTCTAGAGGGGGGAAGTGATATCTACCATTTTGTACTATAATTCACCCATTATTTTAGTTGTTTTGATGCTTATTTTCTTTATCCTAGTGAAATTGAGAATTGTTTGTGTGTTATATTGTCCCAAGGGTTGAATTATCCACAAGGAGCAGCAAAGGAAGAATTTTGGAACATTTTGGACAAGTTTTGGAAGAAAAGGAAATTACCAAGGGAGAATAAGAAACAAGAATAAGAATTGGAAAAGAATTGGAAGTTGTCTCATGGGCCCAAGACCCATCTATCTCCTATATATTCTACATATTCTCTACAATTTAAGTAGTTCCCAACCCTAGTTAGTTTTAGTTTATTCTTCTTTTTCTCTTTATATTTTCCTAGAATAGTTTAGATTAGTTTTATATTAGATTATTTAGTTTGAAGCTTGGAATCACAGATTGAAGTTGGATTTGTTCTTCATTATCAGTAAACTAGTTTTCTCTTCCCTTTATATTTCTTGCAATATTTATGGTTATTTATTATTGCTTTGCTTTGTTTACTTTTATGATGCATGAGTAGTTAGCTTTTGGGTTTGGATTAGGGTTCTATTGCTATTCTTGATGCTAGGTTTATTATTATTGCATAAAGGGGATAATTTATTAACCTAGGGTTTTATGTTTGATTTGGTTTATAAATTCCTCTTATTGATATTTGATGCGCATCTTTTATTGATTTTCTTTGGAGAGGATTTCATCACAACGAAAGTTGGGTGAAAGACTCAATCTTACCAATTTCAACCCAATTTTTCCTACTATGAGAATAGGGGTAATTTGGGGGCTTATAATGCTTTCGTGTTTAAGGTTATGATTGATACATCACGAAAGTGGGGCAATCTTAGCCTAATTCTTGTTATTGATTACGAAAGTAGATAACTTGAATTCTTGAGTGCATTGCCAATAAATCCCTTGGTTAATTGTTTTTCCTTAATTTTGAGATTGTTAGAGCATCAAGATTGCAATACCCCTAATCTGACCCATTCTTTTACCATATAGTTATTTCCCTGTTTAATTTACATTCCTTTTATTTCCCATATTTAATTATAATTTACTTGGATTCTAGTGAATTCCAATACTTCAGTGCCTAGAATTTAATAATTCACACAATACTTGTCATAGCCCCAATCCTCAATGGAACGACATTTTACACCCTCTTTTACACTCACAATTATACACATCACATTTTGGCGCCGTTGCTAGGGATTGATGTATTTGGTTGTATTCTGTGATTGTTTTATTTCTAGCATTAAAGTTAGTGAATTCTTAGGAGATCAAGTTTTTATTTTGGCTAGGCAGGTCATTGATGGGCTTAGCGCACGCTGCCGCAAGGAAGGGGAGGAGCAGTGGATTGTGGAAGGGCTGTGGTGATTTGGTCTAGTGAGCATTGGTCCGGCTGAAGGCACAGGGGAGGGTCAGCGTGAGACGCTGATTTTTGGTGAACTTTGCTTGAAGGACTCAATGTGCAACACTGTGGATAGTCTATTTTCTTTGCTTTGTGGCTGTGACCACTTTTCTTTCTGCTGGTTGGTGGTTTGTGTTGGTGGTACTTGTGCAACCTAGGTTGTCAGGGATGATTCAAGATTGAGCTTGTGTTTAATTCAGTCTCTTGTCAATAGCTGGGTTAACCTCTAACCTAAATGTTTCCCCTGTGTGTTATGCATTACTAGTGAAGGCTTATGTGGAAGTTCGGTGATATTTGTCTTATCATAGCTTGTCTCAGTGCTTTCATAGTGAAGTCTAGAATTTGTATGCTTTGAAGTGATTTAGGCCATTGTTGTTAGCCCAAGCCTTTAAACCTACCCTTTATTATAATTGTTCTCCCTAGTTGTCCCCCTTTGAGCCTTGTTTTTGTTTAATAAGTGCAAATCACTTACCTCGTTCTTTGTGATTGTTTTTCTTATTTCACCCTATTTCATGGCCGTGTAGCCCCCCCCCCCCCAAATTCATTTTTCGACCATTCGAGCGTCTAGTGTGGGGATGATCAACTCTCGTTTTGAAAGCCTGATTATTAAAGATTAAAATTTTTTGTTGACATTTGCTTGAATGACTCAATGTGCATACTGATTGGGCATTTTGTTTTCCTTGCTTTAACCTATGAACACTTCCTTTTGTTGGTCGGTGGATGTTATGGCGGTACTTGTGCAACCTTACTTGTGATAGATGATTTGAAGCTAAACCCTTGATTGATTCTGTCTCTTGCCAATAGCCTTGTTAGCCCTTAATAAATGAATAACTTGACCTTGTGTGTTGTGCTCGGCTAGTGAAGGCTTATGTGAGATTCCAGTAACGGTTGTTTCGCTAGAACTTGCCCTATTACTCCCCGATGTGAAATCCTAGGAAATTGCATGATTTGAAATGATATAGGCCATTTTTATTTAACTTTTAGCCTTATAGCCTACCTTGTGAATATGTGTTTATCCCTAGTTGTCCCCTTTTGAGCCTTTAGTTCACTAAATAAAGTGCTTAGCACTTGTTCCCCTTGATGTTAGTGTTTCTTTGTTTTACCCTTATTAATCTTCCCTTTAGCCCTTAGCCAAAAAGAAAAAAAAATATATATCTCCCTTCCACCCTTGAGAGAATGTAGCACTTGTTCAATAGTTAGAAGAGATTCATGTTGGAGCTTATCTTTGTTTACATCACTCTTGTTAGTCTTGTTTTAGTGTGGGGGTTTTGCTAAATAAATGAAGTTTGTTTGTTATTTTGAGATAAAGTGAAAGTCTTTGAAAAGTAGAAAAAGAAAAAAATGAAGAAAAAGATGTTTGAAAAAGAAGTTTGAAATGATGAAAAGTGAAAGAAAAAAGAAAAAGTGAATAAAAGCAAAAATGTATATTCCTTTCTTGTTTTTTTTTTTTTTTTTTTTTTGTGTCAAACCCCCACCTTTTGAGCGTGTTGTCTAGTCTTCTTTGTAGAGTGCTCCCTTGCCCTTTTTGTTAAGATCTCTTCTAGCTTAGTTTGTGACTAGGTGTGAAATTCTCTTATTTTGTTTACTTTCCTTACCCCTTCTTTGTTAAACCCTTAACCCTTAGCCCCGTTATAAGCCGAATAAAGACATACTTGATCATTTCATGCATTCCAAAGGTTGACCTAGTGGGAGTAAGAAAGGCAAGCATATGGGATCTCATCTTGAGCCATGTTTTGCATAATCTCAACTTAGCACTTGTGCACACAGGGTCCTCACCTAATCTAATAATTTTGGTGCTTGGTTATTGTCTTGAGAAGGAAACTCATTTTTAAGGCCTAAATGATTCTTGAAACAGGACGGGTTGTCATGAGTAAGTTTGTGGATTGTGTGGTTGTACAGGAAGGAAGTGTGAATGATGTTCATAGCTTGGAAAGTGACTTGTCCATAGTCTTTGCTTGAGGACAAGCAAAAGTTCTACTGTGGGGGAGTTGATGACTCCATTTCTAAATACCTTTTTGCCCCCTCTTTCATCTATTTTTGTAGTTAAGTGTTTATACTTGAGTGGGATTTATTACTTGGTTGTGTGTTTTTGTGGTTATAGGTGAAATTCTTCACAACGAGTGGTAAAGGAAGCATTTTGGAAAGCTTTGGATCAATTTTGGTAGCTTAGGATCCCACTTAAGGAGGGAGAGGAGCAGCGGAGCGCAAAATGGAGCAGGAAAAAATACTGGAAAAATGAAATGGGTACTGACACGCACGGCCGTGTCAGTACCCGTTTTGGTCCGCCCTAAAACTGATCACCGAAATGGGTACTGACATGGCCGTGTCACCCCCGGTTTCGGTCTGCACTGTTCTGTTTTAAGCGATTTTCTGCTGTAATTTTGACAATTCCAAACCCTAGCTAGTATAGACTCTCTCTCTAATATTTCCCATAGCCACTTTTAGCTTAGAATAGCCTAGATTGACATTGTAGAACACTTTGCAAGCATTTTTTGGTGGATTTGGAAGGGATTCCAACAACATTTCTTCATCATTAATAGTAAAACTCTTATTTCCTTTTCTCCATCTTGTCTTTATATTTATTGCGTATTTATGTTTACCTTGCTCAATCTTGCTATGTTTACTCTTGATATGAGTGAGTAGTCTCATATATGGGTTAGATTAGGTGTTTATTACTTCTATTGATGCTTGTTATGTGATTATTGCATAAAAGGGGATGAACACCCATTTAGGGTTCTTAAGTTTGATTGGGTTTATTTCTATCTTTCAATAGTTAGTGGCCAATGATTATTGTTTGTCTTTGGAAAGTCTTTCATTTCAATGGAAGTTGGATGGAAGATTTAAGCCAACCCAATCTCAAACCCATTTTCTCTTCTATGGAAATAAGGGTAGATTTGGGGCTAAATAGTTTTTGTTCTTCAAGAACTTAGGTTGGTTCACCATGGAAATGGGACAACCTTTGTTATAATCCTTGGGAACTTGGATTTCTTTGTGCTAGCCTTAAGAACCTAAGTCCATTGTTCATCCCCCAATCCTAGTGTTTGGCGAAGCAACAATTGAACAAGCCAAAGAGATGAAGAGTTGCCTAGATATCTTTTGCGCCAGTTTGGGTCATAAAATAAGTCTTCAGAAATCAACTGTGTATTTCTCAAAAAATACGAAGTTGGACCTCCAACACAACATCTCTACAACACTCGGCATCCCAAAGGTCCTAGATATGGGAAAGTACCTCGGAGTACCCTCTTTCCATGGTAGATTTATGAAGGATACGTTTGTTGGTATAATGGATAGGATGAGAACAAAACTAGCAGGCTGGAAATTCAGCTCTCTCTCATTTGCGGGCAGATACACATTGGCACAGGCAGTGCTATCGGCCATCCCCTACTATACGATGCAAACAACCCTATTGCCAAAAGGAGTCATCTTAGCTATTGAGAGGATGATACGAGATTTTCTTTGGGGCAGCAAAGAAGGAACAAGAAAATGCCACCTAGTAAAATGGGACATGATTACCAAAAGCAAAGCGTATGGCGGACTAGGCATATGCAAACTAGAGCCCATGAATCGGGCCTTTCTCGCTAAGCTTGGATGAAGGATAATCCAAAACGATGACAGTCTCTGGATCCAGATTTTCAAGGCCAAATACGCCATAACTTCTACGAATTGTTCTACTTGGAAGCCGAAGCCGAACATGTTGAATGCATGGAAAGGAATCCTCAAATCGGTGCCTAGATTGTTAAACGGGGTTAAGAAAATGGTAAGGAATGGTAGAGGCACTGCCTTTTGGCAAGAGAAGTGGCTGGAAACTAATCCTCTGAGTCAGGTAGCCTTAAGCCCTTTACTCACAAGTGAGCTCGACATGACGGTTTCTAGCTACTGGGATGTTGATAGAGGCTGGGATTGGGGGACTCTGAACTCCCTGCTACCAGAAACTATTCTGGACAAACTGTCAGCATGTTCTCTTATCGGATGGAGGAAGGAAGCATCTAACGTCTTCTCGGTGTGTTCAGCATATGACATCGATGTGGGGATGAGGATCAAGTAAAACCATCCATGCGGAATAGTATCTGGAAACTAAAGGCTCCCAATCACGTGCAGACGTTTATATGATTGGCGAAACACAAAAGAATGATGACAAATGAAAACAGGGTCAGACGTGGCTTAGCAGTTTCTGATTAATGCTGGTTTTGTATTAATGAGGTGGAGAGTGGTGAGCACGTACTGTGTTCATGCTCGTTAGTCGATGAAGTATGGAAGGTCATCCCACCTGAGCACTATGACAAAACCAAGTCTATGTCCTTTTCCAGATGGCTAAAGGAAGGAATTACCTCCAAAGGAAATGGCAAACAACCAACCAACATGAGCTCTACATTCGCACTAACGGCGTGGTGGCTTTGGAAGTGGAGAAACGACGCCATCTTTAACAAGGTAGTGAAACCCCTCTACTCCAAATTAGCCTGGATTAATACCCAGGTTCACCAGGTGAATAGGGCCTTTGAGAAAGCCAAAACTCCGGGAAACTGCGACAGTAGAAGGAATTGGCAGATGATGAACTGGATCAAACATCCAAACGGTGTGGCGAAAGTCAATGTGGATGGAGCTGTGGATAAAAATACATCCAAAGCTAGGTGTGCAGGGCCGGCCCTGGAGCAAGTGCAGGGTGGGCACCCGCCCAGGGCCCATCTCTATAAGGGGGCCCATAGATATATATTAGTTTATACAATTATACTTAGTATATATTAAAAAAAATATATATATACTTAGTTTATGCAATTCACAATTTGAAAATCGCAAATCACATATTCGCAATTGCAAAGCCAAAGGTATTATTTAAGTATTTTAATAATTTTATGAATTGGTTTATTGGCGATTTGGCGAATTGCCCAAAAATGCCAGAATGCATATTATGTATATTAAATTATTAGTATTAATTATATTATATTATGTATAATGTATTGTTGACTTGTTCTAATGTTTAAGAGTTTGGAATAATTAGGAATGTTATTTTGATTGCATAAATTAGGAATTTAGTTTTTGATTGCAGATTAGGTTGTATTGTTGTTTAGGAATCCTAATACAATTCTAAATTGTAATTATACTGTTGTTTTAATGTTCAAGAGTTTGGAATAATTAGGAATTTTATTTTTGTTTTAATTCTATTTATAAAATAAAATTGTAAGTTTATTAAGTTTATAATTCTATTTATAAAATAAAATTGTAAGTTTATTAAGTTTATTATATGCAGGGAATCAAGGATTGAAGGTACATGTTTACCGTTGAAAGATTTTTGGTTGACAGATTCGGATTGATTGTATTTAAAAAATTATTGTAAATTTTCTAATATTATTTCATGTTATTTGATATTATCATTTTTTAATATTATTAAATTTAAATCTTAGTCTGTTTCATATAGGGGCCCTTTTTTTTAATTTCGCCCCAGGGCCTATGAAATGTTTGGAACGACCCTGTAGGTGCGGAGGTTTGATACGTGATGACACAAGCACTTGGCAGCAAGGGTTCGCCTACATCATAGGTAACTGCTCTCCTCTTGAAGCGGAAGCGTGGGTACTACTTAAAGGAATACAACTAGCAGTGCATCACGGCTGCAAAAAAGTAATATTCGAGAGTGATTCCTGTGAAATCACGAGATACATCAAGTCCACAAGGCAACCATCTACTGCAGCTCATAATATTCTCGAAGGTTGCAGGAAGGAATTGCGCTGTTTTGAGGATTGGCAGGTTACCCACATTGCTCGGGAACAGAATCAGGTGACTGACGCCATTGCCAACTTAAGCACGCTGGGAGACTTCCCAAAGGCATGCATATTCTTCACCATCCGCCGGAGGAAATACTTGGATTATTAGGTGATGATATTAGCGGTCTCCCAACTTAGCGAGACGCTTGTAATACTTAACCAGTATGTTGTGTGGGCATCCCCTCCATAATAAATAAAATAAAAAATTGACTATTTCCTAGATTCATTTTTGTTAAGAATATAATTTTTGACACAATTTCATCTTTTAAATTCATGGTTGCTGTCATTTAACAACCATATTTTGGCATCTTGCTAGTTGCTACTCACGTTCATTTATTGACTATTTCCTTCATTTTTGTTAAGAATATAATTGCAACTTGGTTTATCTAATTCATGGGCAGCTATATACTAAATTGTTTATGACATGGATGGGAATAAAATATTGTCAGACTTGGTCAGTTAATCTAAGTATCTAACTAAATTAAAGTAGCAATACCTTGCTCCAAAAAAAAAAAAAAAAGTTATACCGAACATAAGTTACTTGTTTGTTTATAACTACTTGATTGTTTTAAATGACGAGATAAACTCGTTGGTAAATTTTGCTTCTTTGTAACATTGCACAAACCACACATGAGGAGTAGACTATACTTTATAAAGCTAAGATCGGTTCACAACATTGCGAAAGGTATGAAAATTTAATGGAGTTCCAAGAAGGAAATCATAGCAAATTAAATAATCAGCCAAACATATCTATTTCATAAAAGACTTACTAGGTCGCATAAACATTATCAAAATTGGACCATATATATCTACCGATACTCCTTAGCGCCAGAAGTACGGGATATCCACCGATGTAAAAAAAATAAGAAACCACACCAACTAGATCTAGTAAAGAATTTTTGTCACTCTTGAAAAATTAATCTTTAAAATTTATGTCTTTAAAACGTTGGTCGTGAGAAAACCTAATAATATGTTCTCATGTTCCTATCTGTCGATCAAGATCATTTATTGACTATTTCCTTCATGTTTTTTTAAGAATGATGACTTGTTATATTTAAGAAAAAATGCATATTTAGTCATTTGCTAGTAATTTTAGTGCTTTTTTTTTTACTACTGCAATATACATTTCTAGGGTCCAAACTCCAAACTCTTCAATAAAGTTGCATTATTAACCCCTAGATTAACAAACCTATTAAACTCTATTAAAATATTAATTAGTACATGAATATTTTATTACTTTTTAATGCTTCTTCTTTAATTATAATCTTCTTTAGTCTCAAATTTTCATTTATAAAATAAAAAAACTTGATTTTGATTATATTAACAAGTTCACGTAGGTAAAATAAGGACGATGTACACAAATTATTGAAGTGAAAAAAATTGGAGAATAAACCTGTCAATTCTCTATTTAGGTGATGAAATATTAAGATTGAAAAAGTTATAACGAATCTATATCTATATATATATAAAAACAAAATTTTCCAAAACGAAATCCTATTTCCCGCCCAAAATATTGTCTATTAAAACAATTAAAACAATAAAATAATATTAAAAGTACAATAATATTAAAACACAAAATCTTATAACATCAAAACATTGTTATGCATTAGGATTAGTACATTGTTATAATAATCTATATATATATATATATATATATATATATATATATATATATATATATATCAAAATCTTCCAAACGAAATCCTATTTCCCGTCCAAAATATTGTACATTAAAACAATTAAAACAATAAAATAATATTAAAAGTACAATAATATTAAAACACGAAATCCTATAACATCAAAACATTGTTATGCATTAGGATTAGTACATTGTTATAATAATCTTTATATATATAAAAACAAAATCCTCCAAAATGAAATCCTATTTCCCGCCCAAAATATTGTACATTAAACAATTAAAACAATAAAATAATATTAAAAGTACAATCTTTATATATATAAAAACAAAATCCTCCAAAATGAAATCCTATTTCCCGCCCAAAATATTGTACAAACAATTAAAACAATAAAATAATATTAAAAGTACAATAATATTAAAACACGAAATCTTATAACATAAAAACATTGTTATACATTAGGATTAGTACATTGTTATAATATATATATATATATATATATATATATATATAAACAAATTCCTCCAAAACGAATTCCTATTTCTTGCCCAAAATATTGTACATTAAAACAATTAAAACAATAAAATAATATTAAAAGTACAATAATATTAAAACACGAAATCCTATAACATCAAAACATTGTTATACATTAAGATTAGTACATTGTTATAATAATCTATATATATATATATATATATATATATATATATATATAAACAAAATCCTCCAAAACGAAATCCTATTTCCCGCCCAAAATATTGTACATTAAAACAATCTATCTATATATATATAAAAACAAAATCCTCCAAAACTAAATCATATTTCCCGCCCAAAATATTGTACATTAAAACAATTAAAACAATAAAATAATATTAAAAGTACAATAATATTAAAACACGAACTCTTATAACATCAAAACATTGTTATACATTAGGATTAGTACATTGTTATAATCTATATCTATAATACAACAAGACCAGAAGTTGTCGAAGCAACTATTAATTCTTCATACCTGTGGACAAATTGCAATGTATTAAGGCTGACCAAGAACTTGAGACTACGGACCTTAGCTTCAGAGGAAGATAGACATACAGTTGATTGGTTTTCAAAATGGATTGCAGACATCGGAGATGGGATTGCAGGGTTTGTAAACAATGGTTCATCTGATATCGATATTTCGGCAAGGTTTTTGTTGAAGTGTGGACACGATCCCATAGCAACGGCAAGGTTTTTGTTGAAGTGTGGACACGATCCCATAGCAACGGCAAGGTTTTTGTTGAAGTGTGGACACGATCCCATAGCAACTGCAAGGTTTTTGTTGAAGTGTGGACACGATCCCATAGCAACTACAAGGTTTTTGTTGAAGTGTGGACACGATCCCATAGCAACTATAGTGTTTTTGTTGAAGTGTGGACACGATCCCATAGCAACTATAGTTGAGAGCACATTCCCAAGCTCGAGATATGGCATGCTTGATGAGTCGCAGCTAGAATGCCGAGCGATCATCTCACCGACTTTAGATGTCGTTGATCAAATTAATCAGTACATGTGCGACATGAATACTGCTGAACGAAGAACATATTTAAGTTGTGACTCTTTTTGTAAGGCAAAATCAGACGGTGAAAATCTATCAGAAGTGCACACTCCTGAATTCGTAAATAGTTTGAGATTGTCGGGTCTTCCTAATCATTCATTGACATTAAAGGTCGGTGCACCTGTTATGTTATTGCGGAACATAAACCACTCTCTTGGTATTTGTAACGAAACGCGGCTCATTATCACAAGATTGGTAGATCACATTGTCGAAGCAAGAATAGTTAATGGGACACATGAAGGGACCAAAGTTCTAATCCCTAAATGTCACTTAGTCCTTCTGATACGAGATTGCCCTTTAAGTTCCAGCGTAAACAATTCCCGTTGATGCTTGCATATGCCATGACTATAAACAAAAGCCAATGCCAAACACTAACTCATGTTGGGTTATTGCTAAAAAAACCGGTCTTTAGTCACGATCAATTGTATGTGGCTTTCTCCCGAGTCAGTCATCCTAATGGCCTAAAGGTGTTAGCGGTAGACGAGGATGGACAAGATTGTGTTGCGACTTCCAATGCCGTCTACAAATAGGTTTTCAATAATGTGTAAATATAATCAATGATATTATGTTTTTTTTTCAAAATGATAAAGTTGCTATATATCTAGACAAAAATATATCATCTATACAAATGAATTAGGATAGCAATTCATTACTATAACTAAGTTGCCAGAGAACGAGCAAATTGGGCCAATTTCTAAAAATTCCTAATAATGATATATAAAATCTCTAAAGTTACAACACCGCATGCCTACATCTACACATTACCTATTAATTTGAACAATTATTTACTCGAATTCAAGCAATGGTAACATCAACAAACATAAATGACCCAACTCATATCTTCACTTGCACTATATAATATTTGATGTTATAATGTAAATAATTGTATATCCATTCAAATATTCTTAATATATTATAACAAATCCATTCCGTGCATCGCACGGGTGTAAATACTTGTACTTATAAAAACAAAATCCTCCAAAACGAAATCCTATTTCCCGCCCAAAATATTGTACATTAAAACAATTAAAATAATAAAATAATATTAAAAGTACAATAATATTAAAACACGAAATCCTATGACATCAAAACATTGTTATGCATTAGGATTAGTACATTGTTATAATCTATATCTATATATATATATAAACCAAAACCTCCAAAACGAAATCCTATTTCCCGCCCAAAATATTATACATCAAAATAATAAAATAATATTGAAAGTACCATAATATTAAAACCCGAAATCCTATAACATCAAAACATTGTTATGCATTAGGATTAGTACATTGTTATAATACTTATAAAAACAGATCCTACCTGTTATTCCGAAAGCAACACGACCAGAAGTTGTCGGAGCAACTATTAATTCTTCATACCTGTGGACAAATTGCAAGGTATTAAGGCTGACCAAGAACTTGAGACTACGGACCTTAGCTTCAGAGAAAGATACACATACAGTTATTGGTTTTTAAAATGGATTGCAGACATAAAGTTGATTGGTTTTCAAAATGGATTGCAGACATCGGAGATGAGATTGCTGGGGTTGTAAACAATGGTTCATCTGATATCGATATTCCGGCAAGGTTTTTGTTGAAGTGTGGACACGATCCCATAGCAACTATAGTTGAGAGCATATTCCCAAGCTCGAGATATGGCATGCTTGATGAGTCACAGCTAGAAGGCCGAGCGATCCTCTCGCCGACTTTAGATGTCGTTGATCAAATTAATCAGTACATGTGCGACATGAATACTACAGAAGGACGAACATATTTAAGTTGTGACTCTTTTTGTAAGGCAAAATCAGGAGGTGAAAATCTATCAGAAGTGCACACTCCTGAATTCGTAAATAGTTTGAGATTGTCGGGTCTTCCTAATCATTCATTGACATTAAAGGTTGGTGCATCTGTTATGTTATTGCGGAACATAGACCACTCTCTTGGTCTTTGTAACGGAACGCGACTCATTATCACAAGATTGACATATCACATTGTCGAAGCAAGAATAGTTAATGGGATACATGAAGGGACCAAAGTTCTTATCCCCCGAATGTCTCTTAGTCCTTCTGATACGAGATTGCCCTTCAAATTCCAGCGTAAACAATTCCTGTTGATGCTTGCATATGCCATGACTATAAACAAAAGCCAATGCCAAACACTAACTCACGTTAGGTTATTGCTAAACAAACCGGTCTTTAGTCACGATCAATTGTACTGTATGTGGATTTCTCCCGAGTCAGTCATCCTAATGGCCTAAAGGTGTTAGCGGTAGACGAGGATGGACAAGATTGTGTTGCGACTTCCAATGTCGTCTACAAATAGGTTTTCAATAATGTGTAAATATAATCAATGATATTATGTTTTTTTTTCAAAATGATAAAGTTGCTATATATCTAGACAAAAAATAAATCATCTATACAAATGAATTAGGATAGCAATTCATTACTATAACTAAGTTTCCAGAGAACGAGCACATTGGGCCAATTTCTAAAAATTCCTAACAATGATATATAAAATCTCTAAAGTTACAACACCGCATGCCTACATCTACACATTAGCTATTAATTTGAGCAATTATTTACTCGAATTCAAGCAATGGTAACATCAACAAACATAAATGACCCAACTCATATCTTCACTTGCACTATATAATATTTGATGTTATAATTTAAATAATTGTATATCCATTCAAATATTCTTAATATATTATAACAAACCCATTCCGTGCATCGCACGGGTGTAAATACTAGTAAAGATAATAAAATTTCAAAATATACATTTACTAAGTAATATATCAATAGAGTTTAATAGTTTTGTTGTTTCTGGGGCTAAAATTCTAACTTTAAAAGAATTATGAATATATATTACAACGGTAAAAAGTTAAAAGACAAACTAAGAATTTAGTCTTAAAAAAAAACCCATTCGATGTCTACAATGCCTTTATTCTTAATATATTATAACAAATCCATTCGATGTCTACAATGCCTTTATTCAAAAAAATTTAGAGTGTGTTTGGTTCGCACATGGAAATTAGAATCCAAATGGGTATCAAATACTTGGTAATGGTAATAGATTTTGGTGAAAGTATTTTGCATATGCTTGATAGTAGGGTGGAATGTGAATGATTATTAATAGTTGGGAAAGCGGCTTAGGGGGATGGGAATGAAGCCCTTATTTTATTAGGGAATGAGTGCAATTAAGGGGGTAATCAAAACCCATACTAGTGTTCTAAAAACATGTCAACCAAACAATAACAATGACTTTGAAACTTATTCCTGATAGTTAAACCTGTCAACCAAATACACCCTTATTCATTAAAAAAAAATTAAAAAGAGATATAATTTCATTAGTTATATTGTTTTTACTTTCTACCATACAAAGATTCATTACCTTCAAATTTATTAAATAATTATATTCACTGTATTGTTTATTGTTTTCTTTTTACGCTATCTTGTAATTAAATATCAAAGTTATAATACAAAATAATGTTACGTATTTGTCAAAATATCAAATTGTTATTTCCTATTTTACCCCAATTAAATCTAAAATTAGTCTAGACTTATTTTTTCCTATCACAAAACTTCTTTATCACCGGTACAACACTTGCATCTCTTTCACGTTCAAACTCTTCAGCATTCACAAGATATTTATCTGATTCTATGGTGAATGTATATATATGGTGTTTAAGTTTTTATATGGTTTTTTCTATTTATTAGATTTTGTTTTTTTTAATAAATAAATAAATATATTCTCTCTCTCTCTCTCTCTCTCACACACACACACACACATATAGAGTCATCATCAGGTACGGCCGGCCTGGTCATTAGGTGTCACCGTGCGGTCTATTTTCAGCCATTAGATCAGTTCAAATCATCAAATCAATGCGCAATAAATGTATATGTTACAAAATACATCATTCTACGTACTAAAACGCACAAGACAATCGATAAAACACACCATTCTACACTATAACTAAATGCATCTATTCACTTAAAATTCATCAATATATGTGATAAAACGCATCATTCTACGTATTAAAATGTGTTAGGAACATCATGTAATAGGTTTTGATGATACCAACTGTTAAGTAAGAATCCCCAAGTCTCGATACATAGGCAAAACAATGTAAGTTCGATAAGTAAACTAAGAGCGAAAATACAACCGGGTAATTTGAGCTCAACTCGGGAAATATTTAAGCTTAAGGTAAACTTGTTTGAACAACTTAGAAGTTTTCGTGTTGTAAGCAAACAGATAGATCAGAAGCAGGCACGAGACAACTCTGGAGGAATAAGGGTCTACGAGACATCAACTAAGTCTCGAGACACAAGCCAAGTTCGAGAGGTAAGGACCTCTCGATATACCTATCGAGTTCGAGACGTAAAGAATATTCGAGAGATAGACCTCTCGATACATGGGATTGAAACATCAAGTGGTCGAGACATCTTCTATGGTCTCGATAAACCGGCACTTCTCCAAGAGGCTGAATGTTAGTCAACATGTGCAGATAAAATACTCTAAGTTTGGAGAAGAAGAATATCATGGAGATAAAATATTGAAGAGGTGCTGAGCGGGAGGTTTCAAAATGGACGGAAGTGGATGACACGTCAGACCTCCACCACAAACGGTCAAGAAGTGCACCAATCCTGAAGTGGTCAGATTCCCCAAACAAGGAATGATGGGAACATAAAAAGAGTAACTTTATCCAAAAGAAGCAAGTGAAGCATGAACTCAAGAAAGTGGAATATGGAATATTCACTACAAAACAAAAGGCTCAAGTTACAAGACCACTACTCCATGAAAAATGCTGAAATTGTGCAAAGACCCATGTTCGGCGTGGGAGACCAATTTCAAACGGAATAGTTTTCCCTCCAACGGAACTATTCTTCTACTCTCATATATAAGGACGTAAAGACACAGAAGAAAAAAAGGGGAAGAAAAAAGGGGAAAAGAGAGAAAAAGGAGTTAAAAAGAAAAGAGGTTCGAAATTCTTAAGAAGTGTCTGTCTAAAACGTTCAAGTGCAAGTGCTTAACTTGGAATATCATCCTGATATTCAAAACAGCGAGAAAACACATCTTAGTGTTTCAAGAGAGTTACAAAGCTTAAACTGTTATACATCTAGAAGGTGACCGAAGCTGCTCTACATCGAAGTTGATTCAACGATAGCTTGTGGTCAGATTGGAGTCTGTTACATTCAACTGTGACAACCAAAAACACCTTGCTTTGGATTAAGCAAGAGAGGTGGAGTAACCTGGCTGCTGTCCGAGCGAAAGAAACCTGAGGCTTGACGCGGGCTTGGTGATCAAAGGTCAAGTGCTCGAGAGGTGGAGTAACTGGAAGCGGGGAGAAAAACCTGAAGAGAGGTGGAGTAACCTGGCTGCTGTCCGAGCGAAAGAAACCTGAGGCTTGACGCGGGCTTGGTGATCAAAGGTCAAGTGCTCGAGAGGTGGAGTAACAAGAAGCGGGGCGAAAAACCTGAGGCTTGAGGCGGGCTTCGTGATCAAAGCTCAAGCGCTCGATATTGTACTAAAAAGGGAAGTTTTTAGTGCAATCCTTCCAGGGAGTTTCTGGAAGAAGAGTGGACGTAGGCGGGTTGGCCGAACCACTTAAAAATCTCTCTTGCATTTACTTACTGTTTTTATCTCTCGCTAACCTCTCGATTGCACTGCATATAAACACACCTCTCGAACTAACTCAAACTCGTGCTAACTAAAAGGGGATAACATTTCCGCTGCGCATAAAACTTTGTCTTCACCTCGTGAGGTATCGAACCTAAACATCCTAAGTTCAATACACACGAGAGGTTGAAAAGATTTGCAAAATCTTATACAAGTCTATCCCCCCCCCCCTCTAGACTTGTACCCCATCCCCTTGGGACCAACAATTGGTATCAGAGCAAGTTCTCTGATCGATATAAACCTTTGTTTATATTGCCTAGAGATCCTTCTTTGAAAAATCTTCTTAAATATTTTCAAAGCACGAGATAATTTTTCAATATGGACAGCATGTTGTCGAGACATCTTCTCTTTGATCTTAGCAGGTTTGACGACTGGAAAACACGCATGCTTGCGTACTTATCAGCCCTCCATGATGAGATGGCCGAGGTTATAACTTCTGGACCAGTCAAGATCCTAATGGTTAATACTGCTGCAGTTCAAACCCAAGAAACACCAAAGTACATCCCAAAACCTAGGGAAGAATGGACCAGTGATGATAGGAAGAGAAACAACCTGGACAATATTGCCAAGGATATTCTCTTCAGAGCTATAGACGAAACCATCTTCCCAAAAGTGAGGAAGTGCAAAACGGCAAAAGAGGTATGGGATACTTTGATGTTAATTGGTGAAGGTGACGAACAGGAAAAGGAAAACAAGCTCACCGTGGCCATGAAGAAGTTCGAAGACTTCAAGATGAAGCCAGGAGAGAGCATCGACAGCATGGAGTCTCGGTTCATGAAGCTCACAACCGAGATCAGTGACCTTGAAAAGGAGATCCCACAAAAGGAGCTGAACCTGAAGGTCTTACGTGGCCTCACTAAGGAGTGGGAAGTAAAGGTGATCACGATGAGAGATCACCGAGATCTGAAGGAAACCACAACAGACAAACTCTTCCGGGATCTCAAAGCCTTCGAGTTCGAGATGTTCCCAAGAGATGAGGACATTGTGGATCGACGAAACGTAGCACTTGTTGCTGAGCAACCATCCACATCTTCAAGGTCAGACTCTAATCCTATGAATGTTATGTCTGACGAACAGTTTGCTCTCTTTGTGAGAAAGTTCAGGAAATACATGAAGATGAACCAGGAGAGCAACAAAAGTTCACCTTCCTCCTCAAGAAGGAAAAATGAGAGATATCCATCCAGAAGGACGGAGGAGGAAAATCAGGGTCTATGCTACAACTGTAGAAGACCGGGACATTTCAAGGCCGAATGCCCTTACCCACTAGTAAGCAAGCATCAGGGCCAAGAAGGCAAGGATTCCAAGAGAATAGAGGAATCCAGGGAGAAGCCAACACAAGGTGGCTTCAAAGGATCATCAAAGACGTATCAGCGCAGGAAGGCGCTTGTTGCTGAAGAATTCGAGAGGACAATCGAGGAGTCCGAGACGTCGAGCTCCAGCGAAAGCAGCAGCAGCTCAGAGGATGAGAGGGGGCTCATCTGCTTATACACCGAGGAAGAGGAGAATCAATGCCTAATGGCCATTGACAACGAGGTAACCTCTACTCCTACATCTCGCTGCTCTACTTCTACCTCTCGTTGTTCTTCATTTAAAAGCGATGAGGACCCCTTCGAGATGTTGGAATCGCTCAGAAGGAACCTTAACATCGCCAATAGCACTCATGCTAGAGTGATGGATGAAAACAGCAAGCTAACTGCTGAAAGAGATATGCTTAAGAACGTCTCGAAAGAGAATTTGGAGCTGACTCTCAAAGTAAGTGAGTTAGAAGCCAAAGTAATCCTACTATCTGAAGAGTGCAAAGCTCGAGAGACGAGAGAGCTTAATCTTCGAAAGGTCATAGCATCATACACTAATTCCTCCAAAGCTATGGAGAAAATGGTGGTTGATCACAGACCTACAAGTGATAGAACCGGTCTAGGGTTCCATCAAGACCATCTCTCGAGAGATAAACAGACCAATGGTTTGGGAACTTCAAGAAATGGAGGATCTCAACCCAAACCAAATAAAGGTCATAAAGGACCAACAGAAAAGACCAGAGTAGCTATTCATAAACCGTCCCTATACACCAGCAATGGAAAGTATAGGAAAGCTACGAAGAATGGCCGGGTAAACAATATCGAGAGATCACCTTGCTATCTCTCGCAAGGCCATTCCAAGTACAAAAAGAGCTACACTCCATATAATGCACCTCAAGGCAAATATGGAAGGTCTGAGATCCACATAGTTAGGAACTCACGGATGGAGAAAGGAAGACTCTATCCATCTAGTGAGAATTGGTCATCAAATCACAAGTTCTGGAAGAAACCTCACTTTCAGCAATTTCACATGACCAAACAGCGTATGAAAGGCATGGTGCATAAGCCGGTCGAAAAGTCTCTACCTAAGTTGATTTATGCACCAAAGAGGCCTAAAACCTTTGCTAGCATTCCTTATAATTATCAAACGTACAATGGCTACATTGCGCCTAGGCCTGGAATAATGGGCACAAGGTATAAATGGATGCCTAAACTCACTAACCCACCAGGACCCAAAGTTTGGGTACCTAAACTTGCTTGATTTCCTTGCAGGACACCAGGGACGTGTGGTTCATTGACAGTGGATGTTCGAGACATATGACTGGAAATCTAACACTGCTTGAGAACATCCAACCTATCGAAGGTCCCTTGGTGACATTTGGCGACAACGAGAAGAAGGGGCGCACAAGAGCTGTTGGTGAAATCCAAAAGAATGAGCTGGTTATTAAAGGAGTGTCCTACGTTGAGGGGCTCAAGTTCAATCTCCTTAGTACAAGCCAGTTCTGTGACAAGGGCCACAAAGTTGTCTTCACCAAAAGCAAATGTCAGATTATGAACGAGGAATCTCTCGAAGTCGTCTTGGAAGCAGCAAGGAAAGGAAACATGTACATAGTGGATTGGAGGTCTGCAAAACCATCCCTATGTATGCTAGCAAGGAGCAAGGAAGATTTATGCTGGGATTGGCATAGTAAGCTTAGTCATCTGAACTTCAAGACTATCAACAAGCTTACTAAGAGGAACTTAGTGGAAGGACTGCCCAAAGTGACGTTTCGAAAGGATAAAATCTGTGAGGCATGTCAACGTTGCAAACAGATCAAATCCTCTTTCAAGAGCAAAGCCGAGACATCATCCACTAGACCATTAAGTCTTCTTCACATGGACTTATTTGGCCCAGTGGATCCACCCAGCATAAAGGGAAAGAAGTACACTCTTGTGGTAGTGGATGACTACACAAGATTCACTTGGACCGTGTTCTTAACCAAGAAAAGCGAGACAAAAATTGCCCTACCAAATCTCTTAAAACAAGTTCAAGTTGAAAAGGAAGTCTCGATACTAAAGATCCGGTCAGATCAAGGTGGAGAGTTCGTTAATCAAGTAATCGAGAGCTACTGCAACGAGAACGGAATTCATCATCAACTATCAGCTGCTCGAACACCTCAACAAAACGGGGTTGCTGAAAGAAGGAACAGAACTCTCAAAGAAGCCGCAAGGACCATGCTCTCGCAAGCCAACATATCACAAGGATTTTGGGCAGAAGCAATCAACACAGCGTGCTACACCCAAAATCGGTCCTTGATAGTAAAAGGAGTTGGAAAGACTCCATACGAGTTGTGGAATGGAAGAAAACCGAATGTAAGCCACTTCCACTCATTCGGGTGCAAATGCTATATTCACAACAATGGGAAGACTCAACGAAGAACTTTTGAAGAAAAGGCAGATGATGGAGTATTTCTGGGATACTCATCGACAAGCAAAGCACTCAGAGTCTTCAACAAGCGGAGTTTGGTGGTTGAAGAGTCCATACATGTTACCTTTGATGAAAGGGCATCAACAGATTAACCATCAAAGACAACGGAAGCTGCTGGGGAAGATCAGCCAGAGTCTATCGAGAGATCAAACTTACCTCTCGAAGACAAGCAGTCGATAGTTCGAGACGTAGCAGAACTCCAGTCAGAATCAGATGATGAAGAGTCTACCAAGAAGAAAGCGCCTGACTCAGTTGATCAAAACCAGATCATAGATGTTCAACCCATATCTCAACCTTCAATGGAAGTATCAACTGAGGAGCCGCAACTCGACCTAAGATGGCTGAGAAGTCACCCTGCTGATCAAGTGATCGGAGATGTACGTGACAGAGTTCGAACCAGATCAGCTTACAGAGAAAGCATGTTTGCTTGTTTTCTATCTCAAATAGAGCCTAAGGTGATCGATGAGGCTCTAAGCGACGCAGATTGGGTACAAGCAATGCAAGAGGAACTTCATCAGTTCGAGAGGAACGACGTTTGGGAACTAGTTCCGAGACCTCATCATCAGAATGTCATTGGTACAAAGTGGGTTTTCAGAAACAAGATGAATGAGGATGGAATTATTGTTAGAAACAAGGCCAGACTTGTTGCCAAAGGCTACTGTCAGGAGGAAGGAATAGATTTTGATGAAACCTTCGCTCCAGTGGCACGTCTCGAAGCTATACGCATCTTTCTCGCATATGCCGCCTTCAAAGATTTTAAGGTATATCAAATGGATGTCAAGAGTGCTTTTCTGAACGGACTTCTCGAAGAAGAGGTGTACGTTGAACAACCTCCGGGTTTCTTGAAGGACGT
>NC_044919.1:13921574-13975207 GCF_003576645.1 Ipomoea triloba | reverse complement strand
GGGAAGATCCTTAACCAGATCAAGACGGAAGAATAAGGAGGTTTAGGGATCAATCACTCAGGGGGAAGATCCTTAAACTCATGAGGAAGATCATTCACCTTCGAAAGGTGAATTTGATAAGCTCAACGGATATATGAGGTGGAACGGCTATCTTTGGACATAAATGCTAGCCACGTGGTCATCGGTTACTGACGGTTTTTCGCACTTAAGGGCATTATCTTGATTAGTGGGAGCATGCTTATTTTAAAATATCAATACTCCACTGTCTCAAAGCTTAAACCGTTCTATACTTTACCGAAATACCCTTACCAAAATACCTTATAAGCTGACCGTTATCAGGGGTATTTCTGACTTCTTACATCTTTTAAATCAACCGGGATCCTTCCACGGGTCAAACTCTCAACCCTACCCATATATCCAACCCGAATCCGCCTAATATAAAAGCAAAATCCTTCTTCTTTACCCGGATTCAAACTCAAAACCATATACCCAAAATCCCCAAATCCTTAGACGCTGTACACATTCCCTCCAAAACACACAAACTTTCTTCAATGGCGTCTGAATCATCATCTTCTTCATCTTCATCTTCATCCTCCAGTGCATACCAGAGAGAGCTAGACCACATACGCTCTCAGATTAAACAAGTCAAGGCGGGAAGCATCCTTGACAAAGATGGCTTCATCACCCACTCGCCAAATCCAACAATGGCGGAGAGAGTCTTGAAGAAATTTGAGAAGGCAGGACTAATGCGGTACATGACGCATGACTACCGAACCATTCATGACCTCGACTACACAGAATGGTTCGCTCATGCCAAGGTCACGAAGGGCAAGATTGAAAGCCGCTTCAACGAAATAGACATAACAATCTCTGTGGGTGATTTACGAGCAGCATTCGACTTTGCTACGTCGGAGGAGGCAGTCAAGCACCTATCGGACTACAACATGGATAAGCAGGAGTTTTGGGACAAAATCCGATTGGAGACTGCACCACCCAGAGCATCCTCTGCCCTCCGCAGATTTCATTTGAAGGAGAGGTTTGCCCTAGCCGCCGAGCTCATCATAAAATTCATCCTCGGCAAGGTGTCCGGAACAGACGAAGTCAATCTGGACACTCTGAAAATCCTCCACGCCATCTGGAACAACAACAAGTTGGACTGGGCTCACATCATCTTCGACTGCCTCAAACACCAAGTGCAGAGCTCAGTTTCCAACTCCGACCTGACAATCTACAAAAAGGTTGGTTTTGGCTTTGTTGTTCAATTTCTATTGAGACTGAAGGGCTTCGAACTGAGGGAAGGGCGAGAGGTTCATCGGAATACCTATATGGGTAGAACGAAACCTCAAGCTAAGGCAAAAGTTGCTAAGGATGCATCTTCACCCTCAAAGCCTAAGGGAAGGGGCAAAAGGAAAGCCCCAGCTAAGGAGAAGCGCTCTGATGACGAGCTTTTGGACACCCTAGTCAAGAGGGTTGAATTGAAAAGGAAGGCCAAGAGGACCAAGACTGCTGCTGTCACCCAGGTTCGAGAGGTGACACCGTCCGTTATACAAGTACCATTTGAGGACAGGGCACAAGCCCAGGGGGAACCTCAGGCTACACCGGCCACTGAGGTTGAGAGAGTGCCACCTACCAAGTCCCTGTCAGGAACTTTAAGTGTTGATATACTTGCTGTTGATGGTGCTGAGGATGTTGATGAATCTGTTGGTTTGCCTCAAGAGGAGGCTCGAGAAGTTTAAGGTACTGGGATCAGTGATCCAGTACAGGGTATTGTTGAGGAACCACGACAGGTGGTTCGAGAGGTAGATATTCCAGCAGCTGAAGATCTAGACTGTGTGGTGGCTGCTGATGGTCAGGGCACTGTGGTCAGGAACCCAGTGCAAGCTTTTCTGAATGATGGGTTGACACATGATCTCTCGGTTGTTCGAGAGATAACTGAACAAGCTGTGGAGTGTGCATCAGCAACAGAAATCCTACCTGCTGACTCTGATGAGTTGAATGCTGAAATCACATCTCGATTGAATCAAAGTGTTGAGAATGTATCGAGTTTGGACGACTTCTCCAGAGTACTTCGCTGGATCAACTGGAGAACAGGTCCCTTTGATCAATTGATCTCAAGAGCAGCAGAGATGGAGGCTGAGGAACGATTTGCACTAAACTGGTTAGATCTCACTGAAATCCCAGCCGACGAGCTTCAAAACCGTGCCCATGAGATGCAAGTAATCAGGAGTAATCTTGGTCGATCTGACAAAGGAAAGGGCATAGCTGTTGATGCACAAGAAGATGAAGCCGAGCCTGAAGAAGATCCTGAACTAGATGCTCAATTTCGAGAGGATATCAGGCTTGCCACAGCAATATCCTTGGGACAAAGTATAGAACACACGAGAGGTCCAGGAGAGACCTCTGGGGTTGCTCGAGATGATGCTGACACTCCTACTCCAACTGCAGCAATCCCCTTGTCCCAAGTGAGTGAATCTGCTCTAGAAGACCAGGTAGCTTCGAGAGGTGAATCCGAGACCTCTGAAGCACATGAGGTGGCACCTAACTCTGTCTTACTACTGCCACCACCTGAGTCCACACCCTCGAATGCAACAGATGAAGCTCAGACAGTTCGAGAGGGTGAAACTTTGTTGCTCCAACTCCCAGGCTTTCCCATCGATATGGTTAATAGGGAAAGGTGGAGTGCACCAGCTGCTCCTGAGATAATAGATATTCCAGATTCACCAGAGCATACTGAAGTGCAAACAAGTGAGCAACAAGAGCAGAATGAGGAGAACCCTGCTGGTTCGAGAGTTGAGGTTCAAGAAGGTGGAAACCGGGAAGCACCTGCCGATGAATCAACTCCTCCAGTAGATGATCACGTTCCCAGCACTGGTTCGAGAGGTAGTGTTGAGGGGGAACCTCAATCAGATGGAAACCGGGAAGCATCTGATGCAGAGACTCCCACCTTGGCCAATCCTACCTTACCAGCAGCTGAAGCTGAGGCTCCAGGTTCGAGAGGTGAAGAGCAAGAAGTGATCCATCCCTCAGGTGGAAACCGGGAAGCACCTGATATGGAGCTACCTTCGAGCTCTGATCCCAGTGTCCCTGCTGAACCTCAGGAAGTCAGTCGAGAGGTGGACTCGCAATTGCAAGTCATGGGTGGAAATCTGGAAGCACCCAAGTCCCCTCCAACGAAAGGTACATCTCGATCCTCATCTCCTACTTCTGACTATGATCAACAGGCCGAAGAAGTCTTCATTGGCGAAGTGCGTCAATTCATGGCTGATCAATCTCAGAAGATGGCTCAGCTCGAAAGAATACTCGCTGTGGTCCGCAATGCTGCAATGCCTGCTGATGGCACAAGTGAATCCCAAGGCCGTCATGCCGAACTTCTCGAACAGGCGATATGGGCTGAGGATGCAGCACGGAAAGCCACTGATGAAGCCGCTGTAGCTCGAGCAGAGGCTGCAAGTGCGAGGGCTGAATTAGCCGAGATGCGAGCAGAGCTGCGAGCCTTCCAATATTCCAGTGAACTTCGACAGGATGTGATGAAGGCCATACTCGATGACCTGTCGAACCAAGTCCCTGCCCAACTTCAAGCTATTTTCGAAGGTATGTCCACCCTCCTCTCCCGTACTGATGATGCCAACAAGGGGGAAAATAAAGAGAAAAAGAAGGGGGATACAACGGGCAAGAAAAGGGCAGCAAGTGAACCAGCTGGACCACCTCCAAAAATACCAAGAATCATGAGCAAAGCAGTGGAGGATGCCAAACAGGCAGAAAACCTAAGGGTCCAGCGTACACTGGAAATGGAGAGAAGGAGAGAAGAGGACAGAGAAAGAAGAAGAAAAAGACAAGAACGACAGTCAGAAGAAGAAAGGAAGATAGATCTTCTCATGACAAACTTTAAGTTTGGGAACAGAGAAGACACTGAACAAATTCTGACTCTGGAGATATTCAAGCTTCTGAAAATCACTGGAATATCAACACACAGCAACATGTCTCCAGAAGAATGTATTGCTTGGTGGAAAGATGGAGTAATTGATGGTGAGTTCGTGGGGGAAGCCTACAGGAACTACAGGCATTTAGATGTCACAGATGAATACTTAAGCCTGGTAAATCCGAAAGACCCCATCAAGACACGAGAAGCCATTAACAAGAAAAGGAAAGGCAACAAGAAGTAAGCTCTCGTGGTCCAAACTCCATCTTATTTCAATGTATTGATACTTATGTTGTTCTTGGTCTTACTTCTTTGAATCTTTTCCACTAAACTCTGTTATGTAAACATTCCCTTAATCTTAATACATATATCTTCTGCTGGGGGTGTTGCGTGAGTTTACTTATTCATGTTTAGTAGAATTGTTCTCAAACTTACCATATGCGCTGAAAATAAAATCAATGCTTTTTCTTTTTCAAATCAGCCATATAAGTAAGTATAAGTGTTGGCATCATCAAAAAGGGGGAAATTGTTAGGAACATCATGTAATAGGTTTTGATGATACCAACTGTTAAGTAAGAATCCCCAAGTCTCGATACATAGGCAAAACAATGTAAGTTCGATAAGTAAACTAAGAGCGAAAATACAACCGGGTAATTTGAGCTCAACTCGGGAAATATTTAAGCTTAAGGTAAACTTGTTTGAACAACTTAGAAGTTTTCGTGTTGTAAGCAAACAGATAGATCAGAAGCAGGCACGAGACAACTCTGGAGGAATAAGGGTCTACGAGACATCAACTAAGTCTCGAGACACAAGCCAAGTTCGAGAGGTAAGGACCTCTCGATATACCTATCGAGTTCGAGACGTAAAGAATATTCGAGAGATAGACCTCTCGATACATGGGATTGAAACATCAAGTGGTCGAGACATCTTCTATGGTCTCGATAAACCGGCACTTCTCCAAGAGGCTGAATGTTAGTCAACATGTGCAGATAAAATACTCTAAGTTTGGAGAAGAAGAATATCATGGAGAAAAAATATTGAAGAGGTGCTGAGCGGGAGGTTTCAAAATGGACGGAAGTGGATGACACGTCAGACCTCCACCACAAACGGTCAAGAAGTGCACCAATCCTGAAGTGGTCAGATTCCCCAAACAAGGAATGATGGGAACATAAAAAGAGTAACTTTATCCAAAAGAAGCAAGTGAAGCATGAACTCAAGAAAGTGGAATATGGAATATTCACTACAAAACAAAAGGCTCAAGTTACAAGACCACTACTCCATGAAAAATGCTGAAATTGTGCAAAGACCCATGTTCGGCGTGGGAGACCAATTTCAAACGGAATAGTTTTCCCTCCAACGGAACTATTCTTCTACTCTCATATATAAGGACGTAAAGACACAGAAGACTGGGTTGTGAAAGAGGTCAAGAGGTTAACAAGAGGTGTCTGATAAAAACGTTCCAGTGCAAAGTGCTTAACTTGGAATATCATCCTGATATTCAATACAGCGAGAGAACACATCTTAGTGTTCGAAGAGAGTTACAAAGCTAAACTGTCATACATCCAGAAGGTGACCAAAGCTGCTCTACATCAAAGTTGATTCAACGATAGCTTGTGGTCAGATTGGAGTCTGTTACATTCAACTGTGACAACCAAAAACACCTTGCTTTGGATTAAGCAAGAGAGGTGGAGTAACCTGCCAGCTGTCCGAGTGAAAGAAACCTGAGGCTTGACGCGGGCTTGGTGATCAAAGGTCAAGTGCTCGAGAGGTGGAGTAGCTGGAAGCGGGGAGAAAGACCTTGGAGAGGCGGAGTAACCTGGCAGCTGTCCGAGTGAAAGAAACCTGAGGCTTGAGGCGGGCTTCGTGATCAAAGCTCAAGCGCTCGATATTGTACTAAATAAGGGAAGTTTTTAGTGCAATCCTTCCAGGGAGTTTCTGGAAGAAGAGTGGACGTAGGCGGGTTGGCCGAACCACTTAAAAATCTCTCTTGCATTTACTTACTGTTTTCATCTCTCGCTAACCTCTCGATTGCACTGCATATAATCACACCTCTCGAACTAACCCAAACTCGTGCTAACTAAAAGGGGATAACATTTCCGCTGCGCATAAAACTTTGTCTTCACCTCGTGAGGTATCGAACTTAAACATCCTAAGTTCAATACACACGAGAGGTTGAAAAGATTTGCAAAATCTTATACAAGTCTATTCACCCCCCCCCCTCTAGACTTGTACCCCATCCCCTTGGGACCAACAAAATGTACAACAACGTGCCTCATGTCAGATTATAAGCATACACTATTTACACATATTAGAAAACATGTGCTAAAATATACTGTAATATAAATTTTGAAGTCAATTTCTTCCGCGAACCAAACAATAGATCGAATACAATTCATATTCCATTCTTTATGAAATAGCATTCCTATTACCTCAAAATATATTTCGTGAACCAAACTTGATGTAAAAGTCTTAGGTCTGAACGTAACATTTTTCCCTGATGACTTTGATTAGGAGAAAAACCAAATTTACAACTCTTTAAAATATGATCTAAATCACATCATCCACAACAATTAAGTGAGAAGAAATATAATTCTCATAATTAAGTTCAAATTTCATTAGTTAAGCTATTTTTCACTGTGTTTTTCTTAGCCTAAGTTTTTTTAGGCAACCGAAACAACACATGAACACATGCATTATCCATATATCGTGTACTCTTTCTTGACTAGATTTTTTTTCTCACAAGATTTTTCCTAGCGAGTTTTTAATGAGGCATGATTATAGCAAAATAATGTACAATAGGGAGTGTTATAAAATCCTTATTTATAGACATAATTATGGTGACTAGTTATCACGCGCGCGTTGCGCGATTAAACTAATGCCCAATGCATATTTTTAAATTAGTGTTTCTTAATTGGTTAAAGTAGTCATATAATAATAATGAGAGAAAAAAATGCTAAATTAATAAAAATCAAATAAATAGTCTCGATGCTTATATATTTTAATAAAACATCACGAAATTGTAAATAGCTAAATTGCAACCAAAATAAGTAGAAACAAATAAACCACTTACATGGGAGCAAATGACGTGTCATCATTGTCATGGACACCGGTCTGACCATTTAAAATCCATGTCTAATTGTATTTGTGATCAAGTAATTTATAGTTCGTCCGGACAGGTTTGACAATGACATTTGAGATGATGTACCATTTGTTGGTTTGTTAAAGTGATATCATACATTCTAATGTCATTATCAAACACTATTGATTGAACCCGAGTTCCTTGCATTTAGATATAGCACTTACAATGATGTTGGTGGTGAATGAGAGCATCTTCATAATAATAATAATAATACTAATAATGATAAAAATAAAATAATAATAATAATAATAATAATAATAATAATAATAATAATAATAATAAAAGAGAGAAAAATTTTACTATTTACTTACTGTTTCATCCTCAAGTACAATGAGGATATACTTTTTCTCAGTCGTTCCAATAGTGTTTTTTGGTTCGTTTTTCTTAATGACATGAACTGCACAACTCTAGAAAAAGTTTGTGTGTCAATATCAATTAACTTTACTGCATTCGTCATTACTAATATCCTTGTGTCATGGAAAATATGTTCATGTTATGAAATAATATAATGGGATCCACAACATAAATTCAAAAACCATAGATTAGGGAGTTAGGAGTAACTAAAATGTGTAGATTATAGAGGAATATAATGAGAACTACAACATTACATACAAGGATACACATATAGATGAACAGATTATACAATAGATATATTTATATAACGATATTGAAGTTATATTAATTAATGAGTATACCATCATTGATTTAAGAAAAAAAACTGTAATCATTATGAGTACAAATACAAATAATAGAATTAGCATGATAATATTTTGACAACCATACCTATAGAATGTCAAGTAGATGGTGTGTTGCAGAATATGTTAGGTTTAGTTTTGGGTGAATACGAGTGATTACTGTTGTTTTGGGTAAAATAATGATTTAGTTAGGAATCTATACAAAATTGTATTATATACTCTTATTAAGACTTCAATATTCTAATTTTAAGTTAGAAATCTATACAGAATTGTATTATAGAATATTGCCAATTTGTTTGAAAACTGCAATAAAGAAACAAATTGCCTAAAAAATTTAATGTTAAACTTCCGTTATATTTAACGAAAAAATTTGGTAAAATTATAAAAGATTAGGATATATTAGGAATTTAACTGGAGGTTACACAATAAGAAAAAACACAAAGTACAGTAGGTTATAGCAGACTATTACACCAACATTTTTTTAGTTCCAGTTAAGGGTCTAACATTATTGGCTCTTATTAATTATATAAGTGTAGATTATGACATGATTTGTAACTGCTAATATTTATGTCTTGATTTGTAACATCTATTCTTTTGCAATATATACATACATACATATATATATATATATATATATATATATATATATATATATATTGTAAAAAGGAGTAATGAAATGGTACTGGTGATTCTTCCCTCTCAATCACTTTTGTTTCTACTCTATTTTCACTTTTTCCAGTTTTAGTTTACTTTCTGTAATTACTTGTAACATACCAGATAGGAGCTAACTAGCAAACGTGCATCAAACGAACATCAAACATCATAACAATATGTAAATAATATTGCCACTTAGATTGCTTAGACATTAGCAAATGTACAATGAGTATTGTTTAATGCACATTTTTCACGCTAATTGTTGGGCAAAGCCTTGAAAGATCAAGCCCAGCATCATGTTATCGTTTACTGCTACACAAGTATAAATAAATAGGTAAACACGTATAAACAAATAGGTAAGTGTTAGCCTTCTGACAAGTGATGATAAAGCACTTGATCCTTATACTAGTATTTAATTTGTTCAAAATTAAGGATAACATCTACTTAAATTATGTGTGTTCAAATAACATTCCACATTGTCCAACTTTTATTTTCTTAATGATTATGAGCATTATGTTTATGACAACTTATATTGTGGACCACAATTAACATCATGAGATGAACAACTAATAAATATTTATATTTAGTATAACATCATGAGATGAACAACTAATAAATATTTATTTTTAATATACTAAATAGTATATACATTCTTAATATAGTAATTGTTGGATATTTTTAGGTGGTAAATAAAGTAGTAGAACAATTAATCTGGGAGAACCATAAATAAAAAGTATATTATTTGTGTACATAAAGTAAATTATCTGAAAGTACATTATTTGTATACTATTAAATAATATACAATCAGTACACAAATAATATACTTTTAGTATATTAAAAATGTACATTGTATTAAGAGAAAGTACATTATTTAAAATACTAAAAGTACATTATTTGGAATTAATGTACATTCAATACACAAATAATGTACTTTTAATATATTAAAAATGTATTTTTTTTATGATTCACATAATAATTTTATGTAGAACAATCAACCCAAAAACATTAGGTAAATTATTGCATGGACCATTGTCCATGCAATAATGATTGAAAACATTAGTACAAGGGGCAAAAACCAACCAACCCAACAAAATTATTCTCGGCAATTTATTTTATGGACCAAGGTCCATATAGCATTATAGATCATGAATTGAAACAATAATGTACATAATTTCATAACACAAAAGACAAAAAAAAAAATCACAACAAAAGACACATAGCACAACATTATGCACCCAGCGGTATTGAAAATATATATGAGGTACAAAATTCATACTCGTAAGATACACAATTTATAACACAAGACACATACACATGTTAATAATTTGTGTTCATAGGCACAAAATTTCACAACATAAGACACATAGATTTATAACATAAAACACAATTCTAATTTGTTTCAAGTACATAATTTATATTCTTAATGTGCAAATTTGTATAGCGCAATACACAAAAAATCATAACACAAAACACATATATATATACACATGAACCAGAGTTCATAGTGCAGTCTCGTCCATGGTATAAGGATTGTTCCATCCACCACCATTCTCTCTATCCTTCTAATATAAATAGGGCCTATATATATATATAATAGCTTCTGAAATCATCCTTATACAATCATTACATCATCAATTTATTATAGAGGGAGTAGTTTACCCATACTCCTACTTTTATTCCCAAATATTATACTTCCTTAGATGTCTTCACAAGAAAACAAGAAAAATCAAAGAGAGTGGGATCCATAATTTTAAAATATTGATTGAAATTATGTCACCTCATAGAGTATTGTTGAGGCCGGGAGTATAAACTTTCGCTCCATGCAACATTTTACTTATAGTAGAGGAAAGTTGGGGGTTGGTAATTGAAAAAGAGAGATAAATTAAAAGAAAAATAAAGTTGCTGTACCTAAAGCGTGATAGAGTCAATACTTGTGTACGCAGTAATACACTAAAATACATACTCCGTATCGTTTTCCATTATAATAAACACAAGAATAAATTGAAGGAGCTTCATCATATCATTTCTTTTTAAGTAATGAGAGAAATACTTAGGGTGTGTTTGGTTGATAGGTTTTGGTATAAGGTATGGGTATCAAAGTGATTGTTATTGTTTGGTTAGGGGTTTTGGTATAAGGTATAGGAATCAAAGTGATTGTTATTGTTTGGTTAACAAGTTTTTAAAATACTATTATGGATTTGGAATACCCATTAATTGAAAAACCCATATCTTTATTAAATAAGGGTTTCATTTCCCTTCCTTCTTTCTTCCCCAATTACTAATAATCATTCTCATTCTTGGAGTATTCCACCCTATTACTAAACATGCAAAATACTTTCACCAAAACCTATCACCCTTACCAAGTGTTTGATACCCATATCGATTCTGATTCACATGTGCGAACCAAACATACCCTTAGGGTGCGTTTGGTTCGCACACGGGAATCGGAATCGGAATGGGTATAAAATACTTGGTAATGGTAATGGGTTTTGGTGATAGTATTTAACATGTTTGGTAGTTGGGTGGAATGGAATGATTATTAATAGTTGGGGAAGAAAGGAGGAAGGGAGATGAAACCCTTATTTAATAAGGGTATGGGTTTTGTCATTAATAGGGTATTCCAAACCCATAGTAGCATTCACAAAACCTATCAACCAAACACAAGCAATCACTTTCATACTCATTCCTTATGCCTAAACCCACCAACAAAACACACCCTTAATTGTTACTTAAAAGTATGCATCAAATAATCTTAAATGAACACCTTTGAGTAATGATTGGGAAATTTTTCTCGTAAAAAAAAGGACACTAATTGTGTTTTATAGAAATCTGTATATCATTTTCCATTAAAAACACTAGGGGTGTGTTTGGTTGGGGGGTTTAGGCATAAGGTATGGGTATCAAAGTGATTGTTAGTGTTTGGTTGATAGGTTTTGTGAATATTACTATGGGTTTGGAATACCCCATTAATGGCAAAACCCATACCCTTATTAAATAAGGGTTTCATCTCCCTTCATCATTTTTTCCCCAACTATTAATAATCATTCTCATTCCACCCAACTACCAAACATGCTAAATACTTTCACCAAAACCCATTACCCTTACCAAGTATTTGATACCCATTCCGATTCCGATTCCCATGTGCGAACCAAACGCACCCTAGCTAGTTTGACAAATTGACACAACTTTATTTATTTATTTATGGTAGATAATAAGAGAAATTCTCAGTCATTACCTAAATTTATGCACTAAGAAGTTTCTAATATGGATTCTCAGATAGTACCTGTGGGGTTTTTCGTCACCTAAAAAAACACTAATTTTACTTTATATGTATCTTCGATTTATAAAAGATTTTGAAGTTTTATGCAACAAACTAATGTTTGACGTTCATAGACCACTTGGATATTGGATCTTTTATTTGATCCTCATGATGACAAATCCTAAACTGGTTATATTTTGCTTTACCCTTCTGTCCTATATGGTGAAGAAGATAAGAAGTGGAACTTTTGAAGCCATTCAAATATGAGACCCAAAATATTCTTTTTGTTCATAACTTTTTTGTTAATAATATTCTATGTTGTACATACAACTTGTTTTCTTAATATGTATGAGCATTGTATTTAGTTATAATTATATGCAAATAATATTGCCACTTACATTGCTTAGACATTAGCAAATGTACTGTGAGTATTGTTTAATGCACATTTTTCATGCTAATTGTTGGGAGTAACATTGAAAGACCGAGCCCAGCATCATGTCATCGCTTACCTTTATACAAGTATAAATAAATAGGCAATTGTTATCCTTCTGACAAACGATGATAAAGCACTTGATCCTTATACTAGTATTTAATTTGCTCAAAATTAACAATAATATCTACTTAAATTAAATTATGTGTGTACAAATAAAATTCCACATTGTCCAAACTTTTTTTCTCTTAACGATTATGAGCATTATGTTTATGACAAATTATATTGTGGACCACAATTCACATCGTGAGATGAACTACTAATAAATATTTATTTGTAATATACTAAATGTTCATTCTTAATATAGTAATTGTTGGATATCTTTAGGTTGTAAGCGAAGTAATAGAACAACCAATCATTATTCTGTGGACCATAAATAAAAAGTACATTATTTGTGTACATAAAGTAAATTATCTAAAATTACAGTATTTTGTATACTATCAAATAATATGCATTCATTATACAAATAATGTACTTTTAGTATATTAAAATGTACATTGTATTCAGAGAAGGTACATTATTTAAATACTAAAAATACATTATTTTGTATTAATGTACATTCAGTACACAAATAATATACTTTTAATGTATTAAAAATGTTTTTTTTTTATGATTTGCGTAATAATTTGCCGTAGAACAACCAACCCAACAACATTAGTACAGGGGGAAAAAACCAACCAACCCAACAAGCAATTTATTTCATGGACCAGGGTCCATATAGCATTATAGACCATAAATTGAAACAACGAGGTACAAAATTTCATAATATAAATGACAAAAAATCACAACACATGACACATAGCATGCATAGCATTATAGACCTAGCAGGATTGGAAATATGAGGTACAAAATTCATACTCGTAAAGTACAAAGTTTATAACACAAGACACATACACATGTTAATAATTTATGGTCATAGATACAAAATTTTAAAACACAAGACACATAAATTTATAACATAAGACACAATTAATTTGTTTCAGCTAAAGAATTTATGCTCACAAAGTATAAATTTTTATAAATAATACAAAAAAAATCATAACACAAAATACATATATGCATGCACGTGAACCAGGGTTCATAGTAAAGCGTGAACCCTTGTCCATGGTATATGGATTGTTCCACTACCATTCTCTCTATCCTTCTAATATAGGGCCTATATAATAGCTTTCGACAACATCCTTATACAATCATTACATCATCAATTTATTATAGAGGGAGTTTTCCTACCTTACACATACTCTTACTTTTACTCCCAAATATTATACTTCCTTTAATGTCTTCACAAGCAAACAAGAATAATCAAAGAGAATGGGAACCATAATTTTAAAGTATTGATTGAAATGATGTCACCTCATAGAGTATTGTTGAGGCCGGGAGTATAAACTTTCGCTCCATGCAACATTTTACTTATAGTAGAGGAAAGTTTCTTGGGAGTTGGTAACTGAAAAGAGAGATAAACTAAAAGAAAAATAAAGTTGCTGTACCTAAAGCCTGCTAGCTAGAGTCAATACTTGTGTACGCAGTAATACACTAATGACATGTTTAGTTGGATAGAAAATAAATTCTATTGAATTTTTTTTTAAGTCGAGGAAAATGAGTTATTATGTTGTTTAGTTGGATAGAAAATGTTTTGTATGAAATTTGACTTTTCAAAATGAAAGGAACAAATTCTTTTGTTGAGATAGGTATTTTGTTTTCCAAAGAGATTGGGAAGAAAGTATAAGTCCTTGGGCTATTTTACCTTCATCAAAATTGATTAATTACACATGTATATATAGCCAAACCATTAATTACTAAGGGCATATTAGTCTTTATATTCATAATTCATTACCATTCGAAACCCAACCAAACAATGGATTTCATATTCTCAGTAATTTCTTTTTCACCAACCAAACAGTAAAATCTATTTTCCTGTTAATTTGTTTTTCACAGAATTTGAATTCTAGCCAATTCCTTCAAATATTTTTAAGCGAACCAAACGGGATGTAAAATACATACTCCGTATCATTTTCCATTATAATAAACACAAGATCAAATTGAAGCAGTTTCATCATTTCTTTTAGTAATAAGAAAAATACTTAATTGTTATTCAAAAGTATGCATTAAACAATCTTTAATTTAATGAACACCTTTAAGTAATAATTGATGGATTTTTCTCATAAAAAAGGACACTAATTATATTTTTTATTTAAATCTATATATGTTCCATTAAAAACACTAGCTTGTTTGACAAATTGACACAACTTTATTTATTTATTTTAGATGATAAGAGAAAATTTCAATCACCACTTAAAGTTGTGCACTAAGAAGTTTTTAATATGTATTCCCAAACAGTAAGTGCGGATTTTTCGTCACTTAAAAACACTAATTTTACTTGGGAATTTACATATCATTTTTCATTATAAATACTACTTTAACAATTTGACGCAATTTCATCTTTTAAATTCATGGTTGCTGTCATTTAACAACCATATTTTGGCATCTTGCAAGTTGCTACTTACGTTCATTTATTGACTATTTCCTAGCTTCATTTTTGTTAAGAATATAATTTTTGACGCAATTTCATCTTTTAAATTCATGGTTGCTGTCATTTAACAACCATATTTTGGCATCTTGCTAGTTGCTACTCACGTTCATTTAATTTATTGACTATTTCTTTCATTTTTGTTAAGAATATATTAAAAATGAAGGAATAAGCCAGTAGCTTAAAATAAGAGCTTATTTTGAAAAACTACTTTGGCTGTGTTTGTCAGAGCTTATTTAGGAGCTTATAGCTTATTTTAAGCTACTAATAAGCTAAAAGCTCTGTTTGGTAATGTTCTCAAAATAAGCTAATTAATAGCTTAATTAAAATAAGAGCTTATTTTGAAACGCTACTTGGGGTAGCTTTTAAAAAATAAGCTAGTAGCTTTTTAACTTTTTTCCATCTTTATCCTTATTATTTTAAATAAATGGCATCCTTTACCCCTCTCAATTAAAACATTTTGACATTTTCTTTTCATTATGTTTGGTAGGAATTTCAGTTTGACATTTGTGTTTGAACATTAATTTTTGTATGAACTAATCTTATGAATTATAAACATTTTTTTTTACTTTATATATTTTCAAATATATGTTTTTACTTTATATTTTATTTAAATATACTGATTTCATTATTTTATATTTTAATATATAAACAAACCTATTTAAATTTAAAATTATTTAAATTGTATGAAGATGTTCTTTTTAGTCTTTTTACATTTATCAATTTATCAAAAAGCTAATTTTACCAAACACTTTTAAGCATAACAGCTAGCTTAACAGCTCTTCAGATTTCAGCTTCGAGCTTATGGCTCTGTTTGGTAAATGGATGTTGGCTGATTGGGTTGGCTGTTTGGGTTAGAAGGTATTATTTGTTGATAATATTGGTTGATTGTAGAAAGTTGTTTGATAACTTGGCTGTTTGCTGATGGCTGTTTGGTATAATTTCTTTTCTCAAAAAGCTAATTGAAAAGTCTGCTTTGAGTAGCCTTTTGAATTTTAGTATTTTGGAGTTACNCTTTGAGTAGCCTTTTGAATTTTAGTATTTTGGAGTTACAAAAAGCTTATTAACCAAACAACTAATAGTGGTTAAATAAGCCAAAATTGACTGATAGGTTGATTATTTACCAAACAGGGCCTATGGGGGTGTTTGGTTATTGGCTTATAAGCTAAATTTTAGCTTATTTGATCAAGTTTAGCTTTTTGACCAATCAATAAGCTATTTTGAAGTGTTTGGTAAATGGCTTATTGGCCTTAGCTTATTGGGCCAATAAGCTGAAAATTGAAAAGCTAAGGAATGTAGCTTTTTGTATCAGCTGGTTGAAAACAATGGGTATATTGACTATTTTATCTTTTAAAATCAATGGGATTTACTTTTAAATGGGTGGTGTGTTTGTTATTTTATAATAATAATAATAATAATAATACCCTTAAATGTCATTTTACATTCAATCAGCTACTAGTAAACAGCTAATTTACCAAACAGTTTTTTATAACCAGCTAATACAACCAGCTGGTCAAACCAGTTAACGCAATCAGCCATCAGCTACTAGCTAAACCAACCAGCTATCAGCTATAAGCTATCAGCCGTTTGCCAAACACCCCCTATAGCTTTTCAGTTTTCAGCTACTTTTCAGTTTTCAGCTACCTTTTCAGCTAGGTTTGCCAAACATAGCCTACCTGAAGTGCGTTTCAAAATAAGCTCTTATTTTAAGTTATTAGCTTATTTTGGGAGTAGTACCAAACAAAGCTTATAGCTTATTAGTAGCTTAAAATAAGCTATAAGCTCCTAAATAAGCTCTGTCAAACACAACCTTATTAGCTTATCAAAAAGTAAATTTTACCAAACACTTTTAAGAATGACAATTAGCTTAACAACTTTTCAAATTTCAGCTTTGAGCTTATACCTTTTCAACTTTCAGCTACTTTTAAGCTTTCAGCTACTTTTCAGCTTTCAGCTACCTTTTCAGCTAGGTTTGCCAAACATAGACGTAGCTTTTCAAAAATAAGCTAGTAGCTTCTTAACTTTTTTCCATCTTTATCCTTATTATTTTAAATAAATGACATCATTTATATCTCCCAATTAAAACTCTTTTAGCATTTTTTCTTCAATATGTTTCGTTGTAATTTTAATTTGATATTTGTGTTTGAACAATAATTTTTGTATGAACTAATTTTATGAATTATAAACATTTTGTTTTACTGTATATATTTTTAAATATATGTTCTTACTTTATATTTTATTAAATTATATTGATTTCATTATTTTATATTTTAATATGTAAACAAACCTATTTAAATTTAAAATTATTTAACTTTTATGTAGATGTCCTTTTTAGTCTTTTTACATTTATTAACTTATCAAAAAGCTAATTTTACCAAACACTTTTAAGCATAACAGCTAGCTTAACAGCTCTTCAGATTTCAGCTTCGAGCTTATAGCTTTTCAGCTTTCAGCTACCATTTCAGCTAGGTTTGCCAAACATAGCCTAAATGTAAAAAGACTAAAAAGTAAGGACATATTTATAAAATTTAAATATTTTTAAATTTAAATAGGTTTGTTTACATATTAAAAATATAAAATAATGAAATCAATATATTTTAATAAAATATAAATTAAGAACATATATTTGAAAATATATAAAGTAAAACAAAATGTTTATAATCCATAAAATTAGTTCATACAAAATTTATTGTTCAAACACAAATGTCAAATTAAAATTACAACCAAACATATTGAAGAGAAAAAGCCAAAAGAGTTTTAATTGGGATGGGTAAAGGAGGTCATTCATTTAAAATAACAAGGATAAAAATAGAAAAAAGTTAATAAACTACTAGCTTATTTTTGAAAAGCTGTTTAAAATAACTTTTCAAAATAAGCTCTTATTTTAAGCTACTAACTTATTTTAAGAACATTACCAAACAGAGCTTATAGCTTATTAGTAGCTTAAAAGCTCCTAAATAAGCTATGCCAAACAGAGCCATAGTATAGCCGCCCATGAATTAAAGACATGGAAAAAGAAATGTTTAATTTTTCAATTGTTTTTTGTTAATTGTTAGTTTGTCTTTAACTTTTTACCGTTGTAATATATATTCATAATTCTTTTAAAGTTACAATTTTAGCCCCAGAAACAACAAAACTATTAAACTCTATTGATATATTACTTAGTAAATGTATATTTTGAAATTTTATTATCTTTACTAGTATTTACACCCGTGCGATGCACGGAATGGGTTTGTTATAATATATTAAGAATATTTGAATGGATATACAATTATTTAAATTATAACATCAAATATTATATAGTGCAAGTGAAGATATGAGTTGGGTCATTTATGTTTGTTGATGTTACCATTGCTTGAATTCGAGTAAATAATTGCTCAAATTAATAGCTAATGTGTAGATGTAGGCATGCGGTGTTGTAACTTTAGAGATTTTATATATCATTGTTAGGAATTTTTAGAAATTGGCCCAGTGTACTCGTTCTCTGGCAAGTTAGTTATAGTAATGAATTGCTATCCTAATTCATTTGTATAGATGATTTATTTTTTGTCTAGATATATAGCAACTTTATCATTTTGAAAAAAAAACATAATACCATTGATTATATTTACACATTATTGAAAACCTCTTTGTAGACGACATTGGAAATCGCAACACAATTTTGTCCATCCTCGTCTACCGCTAACACCTTCAGGCCATTAGGATGACTGACTCGGGAGAAAGCCACATACAGTATAATTGATCGTGACTAAAGACCGGTTTGTTTAGCAATAACCTAACGTGAGTTAGTGTTTGGCATTGGCTTTTGTTTACAGTCATGGCATATGCAAGCATCAACGGGAATTGTTTACGCTGGAATTTGAAGGGCAATCTCGTATCAGAAGGACTAAGAGACATTCGGGGGATAAGAACTTTGGTCCCTTCATGTATCACATTAACTATTCTTGCTTCGACAATGTGATATGTCAATCTTGTGATAATGAGCCGCGTTCCGTTACAAAGACCAAGAGAGTGGTCTATGTTTCGCAATAACATAACAGATGCACCGACCTTTAATGTCAATGAATGATTAGGAAGACCTGACAATCTCAAACTATTTGGGAATTCAGGAGTGTGCACTTCTGATAGATTTTCACCGCCTGATTCTGCCTTACAAAAAGAGTCACAACTTAAATATGTTCGTCCTTCTGCAGTACAGTATTCATATCGCACATGTATTGATTAATTTGATCAACGACATCTAAAGTCGGCGAGAGGATCGCTCGGCCTTCTAGCGGTGACTCATCAAGCATGCCATATCTCGAGCTTGGGAATGTGCTCTCAACTATAGTTGCTATGGGATCGTGTCCACACTTCAACAAAAACCTTGCCAGAATATCGATATCAGATGAACCATTGTTTACAACCCCTGCAATCCCATCTCCGATGTCTGCAATCCATTTTGAAAACCAATCAACTGTATGTCTGCAATCCATTTTATAAACCAATCAACTGTATGTCTATCTTTCTCTGAAGCTAAGGTCCGTAGTCTCAAGTTCTTGGTCAGCCTTAATACCTTGCAATTTGTCCACAGGTATGAAGAATTAATAGTTGCTCCGACAACTTCTGGTCTTGTTGCTTTCGGAATAACAGGTAGGATCTGTTGCTTATTAACTTTTTTCCATTTTTATCCTTATCTACTATACTAATAAGAGAGCCAAAGAGAGTTAGGCTTAAAATGGGTAGAAAAATGGCGGTCAAATTATTTAATCAAATGGATGGTTCAGATGAATTATTTAATCAAATTGATGGTTAAGATAATTCAGATTAATATTATTAATAGAGATTACCTAATTTAACCTTACTTTTATGATTATCCGTTAAATATTCTCTTCTCTGTTAATATTCCCTTAACTTTTAACTTACCATTAATTTCTATAAGAAAGATCTTAGGTTCGAACCTCATCTCAATCAAATTTGACATAATTAAGTTTCTCACTCTATTTACTCTTATTAAATTAAATAAATTAGTAGCTACAACAAAAAATGATACATATGTATTTCTTTAATTTAGATTTATGTGTATGTCTACAATACCTTTATTTGAAAAAATTATTCATTATCAAAAAATTAAATTAAATTAAATAAGAGAAATAATTTCATTACTTATATTGTCTTTATTTTCTCTCATGCAAAGATTCTTTACATTCAAATTTATCAATTGATATTCATTACATTGTTCATTATCTTATTTTTACAATATCTTGTAATTAAATATCAAAGTTATAGTACAAAAAAATGTTATATATTTATTTACCAAGTATTTTATTAATACTATGAAAAAAAATTTTAAAATAATTTGAAACTAATTATATTAACTACTTGGGGATTGGTTGACAAAGAGAGTACTCAAATAACCCAACAAACTGAAGCGGAACTGCTCTATTTTACTCTTATTTAATTAAATAAATTAGTAGTTACACCAAAAAATGATACATATGTATTTCTTTAATACCATGAAAAAAATAAAAAAAATAGTTTGAAACCAATCATATTAACAACTTGAGGGATTTGTTGACAATGAAAGTACTCAAATAACCCATTACCCAGCAAATTGAAGTGAGAAATAATCTTTTAATATCTTTGGAATATATAATATTTTAAAATTTCAAATTTTTATTAATTTATTTAATCTTTTTTCTTAAACTAGGGATTTCTTTATCCACAATAACTCATTCAACAATAATGGTTGAACCAAATGAACCCCAAGCAGGCCTAAAGGAAAGTCCATAGCTCTTATATCATAATCTTATTGCATGACGTTGTAATCTATGCTACCGACAATAACCGAATTGCAAATAACACACTACCAACAAAAGGGAAGAGAACAAATAGTTTATGAAGACAATGACAATGTTACTCAAAAGAGAATTAAGAACACTTAGAAAAATTCAAATTAAAAGTAGTATTTATTTAGACTATCAATTTTTAGACTAAATATTTAGACTATCGATTTTACAAGGTTGCAAACATTTATTTTAGTAATAATTATAATGAATTTTCTATATTATCTTGGATTCATATACTTTGAGTTAGATATTTAAATAAAAAAATTTGACATTCAATTACACATGTATAAACTTCTCCTATATAATCTTGCATTGATATACTTTCAAATATTTATTTAAATATAAACATTGGGCATTAACCCATACGCACAATGCGCGTATAAAACTAGTTATTTTAAATAAATCACCTCCTTTACCCCTCCCAATTAAAACTCGTTTGGTTTTTTCTCTTCAATATGTTTGGTTGTAATTTCAATTTGACATTTGTGTTTGAACAATAATTTTTGTATGAACTAATTTTATGGATTATAAACATTTTGTTTTAGTTTATATATTTTCATATATATGTTATTACTTTATATTTTATTAAAATATATTGATTTTATTATTTTATATTTTAATATATAAACAAACCTATTTAAATTTAAAACTATTTAAATTTTATAAAGATGTCCTTTTTAGTCTTTTTACATTTATTAGCTTATCAAAAAGCTAATTTTACCAAACACTTTTACGCATGACAGTTGGCTTAACAACTTTTCAGATTTCAGCTTCGAGCTTATAGCTTTTCAACTTTCAGCTTCTTTTCAGCTTTCAACTACCTTCTCAGCTAGGTTTGCCAAACATAGCCTATATTTCTTGCCTGTCTTTTCTATCCTTTGTATGCTAACTATACAAATTAAATGAAAAAGAATACCACATATATGTAGGATAATTACTTATTTTTTTAATAAAAATATATCATATTCATTGATCCTTTAGAAGATTTGTCAATGGCTTGTTTTTTTATTATTTTTAAATTTAATTTTTTGTGTTTAATAGTACTTTTAATGTAGTTTCTAAATATATAAATTTTATATATTAATGCTAAACTTAATAATATGAAAAATTGGATTAAAAATTACTTCAGTCAAGCCTCGTTAAACGAACCAGACAACCATTTTGGGACGGAGGTAGTAACTTTTTCCTAGTATTATTCCTTACATGTAGTGTCGTTTGGACCAACATTCCAAGCGCCCGCGAATCAAGAAAGAGACGACGAAACGGAGCTGATGGATTGGCTTGGGAGAAAACCAGCGAGTTCAACCATGTTCGTCTCGTTTGGGAGCGAATATTTCTTGACCAAAGAAGACACAGAGGAGATAGCCTATGCCTTGGAGCTCAGCAACGTAAACTTCATATGGGTGCTTAGATTCCCCAAGGGAAGAGAAATCTCAACACGAGAAGCTCTCCCGCCAGGCTTTCTTGAAAGAATCGGCGAGAGAGGAAGAATAGTAGAAGGATGGGCGCTGCAGGGGAGGATTCTCGGCCACCTGAGCACCAGCGGGTTCGTGAGCCATTGGGAGTGGAATTCAATAATGGAAAGCTTGAGTCTCGGCGTTCTGATCATCGCCATGCCAATGCAGCTGGATCAGCCGGTGAACGCCCGGCTGATGGTGGAGATTGGGGCGGCGGTGGAGGTGGAGAGAGACGATGACGGTAAGCTCCACTGGGAGGAAATGGCGGAAGTTGTGAGAGGGGCGGTGGGAGGAGAAATTGGAGAGAAATTGAAGAGAATGTGAAGAGAATAAGTGAGGATTTGAAGTCCGGAGGGAGCAAAGAGATGGATGCAGTCGCCACGGAGTTGGTAAAGCTTTGCGCCAAACTAGAAAGATGACGTGCGATGGCGTCACTTTATGATGCATACCAAAATTATTACAAAAGATTATATTTTTCGTCCCTAAATTATAAAGTAATGGTAAAATTCGTCAAGTGTTGATTATGTTCACTTTTAATCCCTAAATTATTATTGGTGTTACACATTTTGTCTTTTGTACTCACTTTTCGTCCCTAAGTTATACTAAAATTACAAATATTGTCCTTAATGTTTTATTAGTAAAGGGACGGAAAGTGCAACGTCCATGATAATTTAGGGACCGAAAGTATGATCAACACTTAGGACAAATTCTACAGTTACCATATGACATTGATGTTTTGCGTAGGGTTGGAGTGTCAAAAGATATTTATGTTAAAACGGAAGGTCAATGACTTCCTGAGTGTCGGTCTCGAAGGAGGGACGTGGATGTGTGTCAAACATTCGGGAGTTTACTAGAAGGAGTCATGCATAGAATTTGAGAGTGATGAAGGGTGGAATTGCAAGTGAGAGTGTAGTTCATTGTTTGGTTGTAGATGCAAAAGAGTAGTAAAGGAAAAGTGATTTTGGGAATATGTAAAGGGGGTAGGGATTGGATAGTGTTCATGGATATTGCATAGTGAGAGTCCAAGGTCAAGGATTAGGATTGCTAGGATATTGTCTATTCAAGAGTGTGTTGTCTTAGTCCTTTTCCACCTTGTGTACTAAGGCTTCTTTGACTTAGGAGTGCCTACAAGCATCCAATGTTCTAAGAGACATTTTATCAAACACTTAAGCTACTGTAACACCCCAATTTTCAACACTTGGATTTATTACAAAATCCCTAATAATACAATACATTGCGGAAGCGTCTAACCAGCAGAAAACTGGGTGTTACCGCCACGCTTAGGTATCTCTCCTATACCCAAACGCTAAGGCTAAACTTACAACCTCAAATAACCATATCAACATCCAAAAGTGTACATATGGAACTAATCCTTCCAGAGTGTCTATTCTAGGATAGAGTAGTCTTCAACCTCGACTCCCATCCTATTCAGAGCTCATCGGCCATAGGGGCCCACTCTAGACTGCATCTAATAAAGGACACAATGAAGTGTAGTTAGCACGACGGCTAAATAAGGGAATCCATTGTCACTCGAAAGTAAACAAAGGTTTCGAAAAACATAATATAATACTTTTCATTTCCGAGAATATTCATTTAGTTCAAAAGTGAGAAACACAACGCCCACACTATTGTTCGAGACACCCGACAATTAATCCTCACAACTCCACTCAGCGAATAGACTTCGCTCTGCAGTATGAATCAATCATACAAAATCTCACACTTCACTCAGCGAATAGACTTTGCTCTGCAGTATGAACGAATCATACAAAACCTCACACTTCACTCAGCGAATAGACTTCGCTCTGCAGTATGAATAAATCATACAAAATCTCACACATCACTCAGCGAATAGACTTCGCTCTGCAGTATGAATCAATCATACAAAATCTCACCATTCACTCAGTGAATAGACTTCGCTCTGCAGTATAGATTAATCATACAGACCCCTCACCATTCACTCAGCGAAGAAAATTCGCTCTGCAGTATAGATTAATCATACAGACTCCCTCATCATTCATTATTATCACACGACTCCATAACCATCACACTTGATCAAATATATTTCCCCAAAATACACACTTTGGTTAGTGTTAGTCTCGTTATGGAAATTCAAGTACAGGAGACACAATAATTTTCAAAACACAAGTACTTTCCAAGTTAATAAATATAATGCACAAAAATAATATTTGGGCCTTCAAAAATTCACCCGGATGCCCGTAGGCTTTCAAAACATCGCAACACTCAGGGTTAAAAACATCGGGGAAAAACCAGGTCAAAAACATGTCGAAAACGAGTCCGCGTCAAATCTGCCAGAAATTTCAGTTGGCGCAGTCCGAAAGATTGAGCCGGTAAAAATAGTTCCCGAACTCTTTTTCACTTGAAATTTTTATGGTAGAACCCCAACTTATAGTACTTGATGTCCATAAAAAGTTTTGGTCATTTTGATCCGCGAATAAACACAGAAAATTCCATTTTTGCCCTTGGCAGTGTGCTGTCCAGAATATTTTTCTCTCTGGACCAGTTTTGGAAAAAAATTCGAAAACCGTACTTATACTATTCCGATCATTATGAAATTTTATATGCGGGTTCTACACTTATTGAACTACATATCTGAGAAAAATGGAGTCAAAATACCTTTCCAATTTTTCCCAATAAATCTCGGAAGTTACTGCCAGAATCTATCCTGATTTCTTTTCACTATTTTCACAAGTATAAGCCTATAGGGGCATAAATTCAACATATACATGCATAAATTAGCTATGAACATGTATATAAAAATTACTAAAAATCTAAAGTGTAGTTTCTTAGGCTAACTTGTAGATCCACGAACTTAACACATAATTTCCACGTAAAAATTCATAGTCATATAATTTACTAGCATTTGTTCACCTCCAAGTGATTGAACCGACTTAAGGGATTCCTTACCTTGATGGAAGATTTCAAAGCCGAAGAAGTTGCTAAATCCTTCTTTTGAGTTCAAAGACCCTAAAAATATCACCACAATAACAATATTTTTCATGCACCAAACATTAACACTTAAGTTCTAGAGATGATTTAATCCAACAAAGTCTAAGGTCTTACCTACACTTAGTCTCTTGGGTTGGAAGAATGCTTAGGAGCTCTTTGATCACAATGGAAGACCAAACTAATTTTTCTTCTTCTTCCTAATGGTGTAGTTTCGAAAATGGAATGGGAGAGTGAGAGATGATGATGTGAATTTGTCTTGTTAATTAAGCAATCAAGTGCAAGTGCACCATACCCCTTATGTCATGGCATTTAATGATCCAATCTTGGCTAGATTTTGGTTGCCACTTGTCAATACCCTATGGAGCCTCTAGGAAGATCACAACTTATTTGGCCAGTTTATGGTTAAATCAGATGAATGCTCGGAGGATTATAACTTAATTCGGGAAAATTCTAATACCAAAATTATCCTAAAAATGATCCCGTCGCAAATCACCAAAATTGGGAATTTTTCGGTATCTTGCGAAATATAGGTACAGAGTTCGTAACAATTTACCCCTTACAGTCCATTTAAAATTTTCTTGAACTAACTAGAAGTTCAGGCTTAATCGTATGATACTTAATAATCCAATTGCTAGGAAAATTCGAACTGAATCTATATCCTTAAAAATTTCTCGGTTCGTGACCGGTACGTAGTTCGCAGCTTATCGATAACTAATCTTTAAAAAAAAATTCTTTCGAGCACCGAGAAGCCTTCTCTTAAATGTCATAGCTTAAAAAAAATTATATCGATATTCTCGAATCTTAACTTTGTCGGAAAAACCGAGGGGTTACAGCTACACACCATCCTACTATTCTTAAGAAGTACATAGGAACTTTGATTGTGTAAAGCTTCAAATCCTAACTCTAATCAAAGACATGAAAGAGTCAAGAGCTCAAAGTCTCATCTAGATTGACCAAATCCAAACAAGATCGTAACAAAACAACAATCAAAAGACAATAATAGATAATCCATCAACACAAACTCATAGATCCAAGATATAGAAATAAGATCATCACAAAAGCAATATTCAATCACACAATCCAAATCCCTAGACTAAATTAGCTACTCATGATATGAAATGAAAGTAAGAGCTAATTCAATCCAAGAACAAGATAACTAGAAATATAGAAATGTAATAGAGGTCACCTAGAGAGAAGAAGATCTTCAATCCAAGCTTGTTGTCTTCTACAATGGAGATTGGTCTACTCTAAAAACTAAGAAAAAATGGAGAAAACTCTCCAAAGAAAAGTGAAGACTAAAATTCTAGAAAATCCTCCTCTGAAAATTCATCAAAGGGGTTTAAATAGTCTCCGAAATGACAACCCTAGCTGAATTTCGCGCATCACGCCTCCACGCCTCTCACACGCGTGTGAGCGTGCGTGGGGAGCTTCTGGAAAGTTTCCACGCTTGCTCACACGTGTGTGGCCTTCCAGATTGGTCCTCCGGGGCTCCGCTTTTGCCTGGTTTGCTCTTTAAGCTCATCTTTTGGTCCTATATGCTCCCGGGGCTCCTGTTTTACTTCCTTTGAACTATAAGTAGCTTCTGTGCACCAGTTAGTAATTTTCAAGCATTTATGCACATAATTTGCCAGATAAGGACGTTATAGATGCGATAAAACACCCTAAAATGTGCCTGAAATAGGGGTATCTCGGAGTCTTATCACCATATAACTTACGGACGAAAAAAACAAATATTGAGCATTACCCTATTCTCGCAACGCGCGTGAAAAAATTATTCTCGTATTAATAAAGTTCTTTGATTCGATGGACATCCCTAAATTTTGCAGAATAATAATAACAATAGTTCTAATAATATGATGTTTAATTTAAAGGTATAATTGAAATACCAAGACTATTATTATGTTTAGCAAAAACTTGTATAAGACTGACTCACGAATCCTTGTTTGTGAGACGGGTCGAGTCAATCTGAAATATAATCTTTTTTATTAAAAAATATATATTTACATCAAAATATAAAAGTATTACATTTGTCTTAAAAAATATTATGTTTTTCCTTATAAATAACAAGCATTTTATTCCTGATTCAGTATTACACTTGCTAGTATTAGTATTACATTTACATATATACTCGACTCAACCTAATCGTCTTACGAATAAGGATCTGTGAGACAGTCTCACACAAGTGTGACCCATTATGTTTTCAATCAATAAATCCTTTTTTTAGTTACTATTACAAAATCGGTACTAAATTGTTAATGTGTCTTAATATCATCTATGTAAGTTTTAATGTTGATATAATTTTTTTTGTTAAATTACAAGTTAATATCTCCCTCCGAATTAGATTGGACATTGGAGACATCTGTCCTCTCTTTGATGGTTACACTTGTGTGAGATCGTCTCATAAGTTTTTACTTTTTTTGATATGTGTAGTCTAAGAAAACTATTTTGTTTTATAATTGTTGATTGTGCCCGTTGGCCTATTCATGCCCCCTTAAAAACTTCACAAGACAATCGTAGGGTAGTATATTTGAATACATTCATGTCCTGTTAAAAACTTCATTAGGAAAACTACGTGGGAAAAAAACCTAGTTAAAAAAAAGAGTACATAATATTTGTAAACTCATACATTGCACTGGTTACCTCATTACAAACCTTAAATTAAGCAAAAAAAAATTCGATTATTTCAGTTTAGACTATTAAGGCAAAAAAAGTTTGGTTATTTCAGTTATCCGTTTTTCAAGAGAAAACTGAAAACTGACCGAAAAACCAAAGGTTAATCTAAAGAAAAAAATATAACCTCACCCCATTTACATTTTGCTAATGCATAGTCTATCACATTAATTTTAATCACTTATTGGATTGCACGGCATTTGTTAACCATAGAATGGATAAATATAATTCATTTATATTGCACTAAACTACTATTATACTGAGGACATTATTTTTAGTTGATTATAAACATTAAAATATTTTTTTTCTTTAATAATTTATTCTTTTAACATTAGTCAAATAAATAAAATAAATTTAGCTATTTTACTAAAAAAATTCAGTTATATTTAACCGACTGAAAGTCATCATTTTCGGTTATTTCAGTTATGAAGGTTGGTCAGTTGGTTTTTGGTCAATAATGAAGGTTCGATTAAAATTTAGGTTATTAATAAAAAATTGACCAAAACCGACCGATGCTCACCCCTAGGTCTAGCATGTTCTTTAATTCGACAACAATCTCTTCATTGATATCACTTGAGTTATTGTCCCCTCTATATAGGAAAAAAAATGGGAATAGATATATAATAATTGAATATCTAGGTAAAATGCGAACAAAAGAGAGTACGTATTTGTTATTTTACCTTACACAATTGATGTGATTGTTAATCTTATTATTTATGTCATAAATATATAGCTGTGCAAATTTTGGCGTTGATCCTTCTGTTGGAACCAAGCTTCCAATCCAGCGGTAATTTTGACCATTAATCCTAAACACTGGAGGAGCGTTACCGATGTTAAGTAACTTATCGACTCTACTGCTCAGAGACGTGAACAACTTACAATTAACACACATTATTTATATTGTGACAAAAATGAACCGAACGAACTTTTGTATTTAAAAGAAATAAAAGTCATCATATCCATTATATTGAGCATCAACCTGTTTGAAATCCATGTTTAAATAACTCCCATTTGTTCTTAACGATGACCTACTAGAATTTCTTACAATTGACCGCAGAACACGATTACAACGACGATGTGATTCTCTTTCCACTTTAATAAAATATAATGAATTGTTAAAATTGTTTTTTAGTAATGAAAAAAGTTGTAAGCACACAATGGGAATAACAAAAGGCAAATTCATGAACAGTGAATTATATATAAATTGTCATTCGTAACATCAGCTAATGGTTGGTGTGATGAAGATGTCGAACCTGACATCTGTGGCATATTCAATGAACGTTCATTGGAAGGTGAAAACATGTTACACATATCAACTACAAATTTTTTTATTCAAACATATATAACATCACATTGAACGTATAAAATTTATTTTTATTCAAGCATATATAACAACACCTTCATCATATAGAACAAATGAAGAAATAGGTAGTGAACTAATAGAGAAAATTCTTACCATCTGTGACGACAGTCGAAGGTGTGAAGGGCTCAATTGTACTGTTCAATTCATATTAGTACCTTTGCTAGGTATATTAAGAAGTTTTGATGGGGAGCAAACTGTAAATCGACCAAACAATGCTTCATTACCAGCTATTGCAGTTATGTATATTGAGGAATTGAAGGAAAATTTATGACTAGCTGCATTTTATATAGAAGAAAATAGGCACGTAGGCTATTATAAACATAAATTTGCTCACCATTAAATCTCGGATGAACTGGATTAAATGATGAAAAACCAACCGTTATTTGCAATACCGACTCATTTTCAAAAAAACAAAAAACAAAAAGATCAGTATTTAGACAATTCTCATAGAATTATTCGTACTTTAAATACACAACTATAAATGCATCTCCTATTTGTAAGGTTAAATCTTATATATTAATTGTATATATATTATTTGGTTTGCTATTTGGGATTATAATTTATTATGTACTGTATTATTAACCGTAGTAATTTTAATATAGAATTTTATTACGAATAGTAAAGTATAAAAGAATATATTGTATTAGGAATTGTATTACCATTTTTAATATAATATTATATTATGAATATAAAAGTATAAAAGAATATATTGTATTAGCAATTGTATTACAATGGAGGGTTTTGTTTTTATTAACACTAGTATTCGCACCTGTGCAATGCACGGAATGGATTTTCTATAATATTTTAAGAATATTTGGATCGGTATATAATTATAGAAATTATAACATCAAATATTATATAGTGCAATTGAAAAGATGGTTTGGATTGATTATGTTTTGTGGTGTTATCTTTGCATGAATTTGACCAAATAATTATTGAATTAATAGCTAATGTGTAAATGTAAGCATCCAGTGCTGAAACTTTGGGGATTTTATATATCAGTGTTTAGAATTTGTATAACTAGAGCAAATTTGCTCTTTTAAGAAAAAAATATAATGTCACCAATTCGAATTATACATTATTGAAAACTTCTTTGTAGACGACATTGATAGTACTAACAGAATCTTGTCCATCTTTGTCTAGCGCTAACACCTCCAAGCCATAAGGACTGGTGACTCAGAAAAAAGTCACGTACAATTGGCCGTGATTCAACACCGGTTTGCCCAACATGAGTTAGTGTTTGGCTAGGCTTTTGTTGATAGTCATGGCATATGCGAACATCAATAGAAATTGTTTACGTTGAAACTTGAGGGGCAATCTCATATATCAGAATGAGTGAAAGAAATTCGGGGGATAAGAACTTTGGTTTCTTCATATGTCCCATTAACTATTCTTGCTTCGACAATGTGATCTGCCAATCTTGTGATGATGAGACGCGTATCGTTGGAAAGACCAAAATGGTGGTCTATGTTCCGCAATAACATAACAGATGCACCAACCTTTAATATTAATGAATGATTAGGGAGTCCAAACAATCTCAAACTATTTAGAAATTCAGGAGTGTGTACTTTTGATGGATTTTCACCGTCTGATTCTGTCATACACAAACAGTCACAACTTAAATATGGTCGTCCTTTTGTAGTGTTCATACCGCACATGTATTGATTAATTTGATAATAAAATCAAATAAGTACGTGCATAATAATTAACAAATTAATTTGAGTAAATCAATAATTTAAAACAACAAATAAATCAAAATTTATATAATAAAATGTAAAGGTTATTACAAATAATTTGAATTTGAGTTGTATTACCATTCCTAGGCATATTAATAGGTGTTCTTGGAGAGCAAACCATAAATCCATCGTATAATACTTTACTACCGACCACTACAATTATTCATACCTGAGGGAAGAAAATAAAAAATTGCATTTTATTTAAATAAAATAGTTAGGTACACTATTAAGATAACAAATTTGCGTACAAATAACATTGGCATTAGCTGGACTAAATGTTGGTGCACAAATAGCTGATTTTAATAACGACTGATGAGCATTATCGAACAACCTATTTGGTTAGAGCAACGATGCTTGAGTATTATTCTTGTTAGGTACGCTACTAATATATCAAATTTGCTTACAATTAACACTGAGATTAGCTGGACTAATGTACAATTGTAGTACGAATAGAAATTGTATTACCATATTTTACAATATTACGCAAACGTTAATAGTATAAGACTGATTTGGACGGAAAGTTAAAATGGAGGATTTTGTTTTTATTAATGGTATAGATTACGTTGCATGAAAGTATATGTACAGTATTATTATGATTAGTAATTTATTGTAGAATTGTACTACGAATAGGAAAGTAAGAAAGAATATGTATTGTATTAGAAATTGTATTATCATATTTTAATGTACAACTACAGTACGAATATAAATTGTATTAACATATTTTACAATATCATGCAAACATTAATAGTATAGGAGTGATTTGGGCGGAAAGTTTTTGTTTTTATTAATAGTATAGATTACGTTGTAGGAAAGTATATGTACAGTTATATTACGATTAGTAATTTTAATCTAAAATTGTATTACAAATAGGAAAGTAGGAAAAAATATATTGTATTAGTAATTGTATTAATATAGTTTAATGTACGATTGTAATACGAATAAGAATTGTATTACTATATTTTATAATATTACGCAAACCTTAATAGTATATGACTGTTTTAGGCGGGAAGTTAAAATGTAAGATTTCGTTTTTATTAATAGTATAGATAGTATAAATATAGTTTAGATTTCCTTACTTATTATTCATTTTATTAGATTATAATATATATGAAATACAATTAAAAATAATCAATTTAATTATGTAAATCTTGTTCATAAATATATCACAATTTTAATTTTAATTTTGTATATTATAAATGTACAAACCCTGCCAAATATATGAAAACTAGTTTTACACGCGCATTGCGTGAATGGGTTAATGCCCAATGTTTATATTTAAATAAATATTTGAAAGTATATCAATGCAAGATTATATAGGAGGAGTTTATACATAGGTAATTGAATGTCGAATTTATTTATTTAAATATATAACTCAAAGTATATGAATCCAATATAATATATGAAATTCATTATAATTGTCACTAAAATAAATGTTTGCAACTTTGTAAAATTGATAGTCTAAATACTTGGTCTAAAAATGATAGTCTAAATAAATACTACTTTTGGTTTGAATTTTTCTAAGTATTTTCTTAATTCTCTTTTGAGTAATATTATGAATACTTGGTATTAATCGAATAGCTTCAAATTATTTATAATTTTTTTTTCATGGTATTAATAAAATACTTGGTAAATAAATATAACATTATTTTGTATTATAACTTTGATATTTAATTACAAGATATTGTAAAAAAATAAGATAATGGACAATGTAATGAATATCATTTGATAAATTTGAATGTAAAGAATCTTTGCATGGGAGAAATAAAGACAACATAACTAATGATATTATTTCTCTTATATAATTTAACTTTTTGATAATGAATATTTTTTTCAAATAAAGGTATTGTAAACACATAATTCTAAATTAAAGAAATACATATGTATCATTTTTTGTTGTAGCTACTAATTTATTTAATATAATAAGAATAAAATAGAGTGAGGAACTTAATTATGCCAAATTTGATTGGGATGGGGTTTCTATGCCGTCGTTATACTGTGGACCATGGTCCACAATGCATTGTAGATCATGGATCATGGCTGATACTACAGTTGTGTTGAACTGATACTGCAGTTGTGTTGAACAGATACTGCAGTTGTGTTGAAAGGAAATTGCAGTTGCGCGGAACAGAGGTCGTGTCATCCGTCTGGAACTGCAGCTGTGTTGAACTGATACTGCAGTTGTGTTGAACGGATGAACGGTCTCTGTTCCGCGCAACTGCAGTTTCCTTTCAACACAACTATAGTATTTTTTTCAATACAACTGCACTATTCGTTCAACACAACTGCAGTATCAGCCCTGATCATGGTCCACAATATAAGTTGCGGTTTCTAAGACCTTTCTTATAGAAATTAATGGGTAAGTTAAAAGTTAACGGATAATCATATAATTAAGTATAAATTAGGAAATCTCATGGAAAAATATAAATCTAAACAATCTGAACCATCCATTTGATTAAATAATTTGACCGCCATTTTTTCTACCTATTTAGCCCTAGCTCTCTTTGTCTTTTATTAGTATAGTAGCAGGGCCGTATCTGAGCATGTCTAACATGTGCGACCGCACAGGGCCCCCAATTTTTGGGGGCCCCATATTTAAAAAAAAAAAATTATATGTATATATGGTTTATAAAAAATTAGGCTAAATATATGAAACTGTATGTTGTCAATTTTTGGGGGCCCCAATTTCTAATCATATATAAATTTCCTAATATAAATCTCAATTAGCAGAATATTGCCGATTCCAATATGTATATATATTTCCTAATCTAAATTTCAATTAACAAAGCTGCAAAGACATTGTCAATTCCAACCTATATATATATTTCCTAATCTAAATTTCAATTAACAAAGCTGCAAAGACATTGTCAATTCCAACCTATATATATATTTCCTAATCTAAATTTCAATTAACAAAGCTGCAAAGACATTGTCAATTCCAACCTATATATATATTTCCTAATCTAAATTTCAATTAACAAAGCTGCAAAGACATTGTCAATTCCAACCTATATATATATTTCCTAATCTAAATTTCAATTAACAAAGCTGCAAAGACATTGTCAATTCCAACCTATATATATATTTCCTAATCTAAATTTCAATTAACAAAGCTGCAAAGACATTGTCAATTCCAACCTATATATATATTTCCTAATCTAAATTTCAATTAACAAAGCTGCAAAGACATTGTCAATTCCAACCTATATATATATTTCCTAATCTAAATTTCAATTAACAAAGCTGCAAAGACATTGTCAATTCCAACCTATATATATATTTCCTAATCTAAATTTCAATTAACAAAGCTGCAAAGACATTGTCAATTCCAACCTATATATATATTTCCTAATCTAAATTTCAATTAACAAAGCTGCAAAGACATTGTCAATTCCAACCTATATATATATTTCCTAATCTAAATTTCAATTAACAAAGCTGCAAAGACATTGTCAATTCCAACCTATATATATATTTCCTAATCTAAATTTCAATTAACAAAGCTGCAAAGACATTGTCAATTCCAACCTATATATATATTTCCTACTCAAAAAACATTGCCAACCCTATAAATATTAAATACGGCATACTGTAATAGAATTCAACCCTTCGATAATTCCCAATTCACAATTCGGTAATTTCATAGATCGCAGACCGCAAATCAACTGGTTCTTCAGTTCTTCTTGATCACATAAACTTTCAAGTTTCAAGTTCTTCAATTCTCTTAACAGGTAATTAAAATTACGTATTTTCATAATTTTTGTTTATTGTTTTAAGAATTTGTTTCTTGATTAATTATTTATTCATAGAGTTTCTAAATAATTTTTTTCCTTAGGATTTTATAATTATGTCTTCTAGAAAATATACATCTGGGTCTGAAAAGCGTAAAAAGAAAAGAAGAATTGAGCAACTAACTCAATCTCAAAAAGGAGCTCTTGAAGAATTGCGTCTAATTGTGCACGACGCATGTCACTTTTTAAATAAAATTTTATATGTATTTTTTATACAATATTTATATTTTGATATATACAACTTTTTAAACAATTACTATTTATATATAAAAATTACTCGAAAAAAGGGCTCAAATTAAAATATGGCACAGGGCCCCAAATTTTATTGGAACGGCCCTGTATAGTAGATATAACTATATTATTATATTATATATTTTAATATCTTTTTTATAATTTTTTCGAATTTAAATTAATGATAATATAATTTATTCCCCACATCTCATAGCATAATGGATTAAAATTAAGCTCGGAGTGCCGGCCGGCTAAAAAAACAACAACGAATATCAATCTAAGAGTAATTATTAGGATTTCTCTGGATCATTCAGTACGGGACAATGTAGTGTACTGAAAGGGGGAGCTAGGAAGTCCGAATAGGTATTCTTTGAAGAAAATAAGGAACTTCACACATGGGGATGGTACCTATTTGGAACTAATCCGACATAATTTCAAATTGCGAAATTGAAAACTTTAACAACATAATTTTAGTCACAAGTTCAGAATATGATTTGTGCTTTCCTTGAAGCTCCAGGGAATACCAATAACTCTTTCAAAATATTAGAGACTTCCGATGCCTCTACTTCCTTGTCCACAAAAGTAACCCTTTCTAAGGCCGGGCAGGACACAAGTATTAGCTTTACAAAAAGCATTTGAGCTCTTGACCCTTGGAAATATTTCATCTTCAAAACCCACAAACTGTTAATCTCCTCGCTCATGTAGCTACGATCTTGCAAATACTGTAAAACGAGGTTGTTGTCAGCAGGGCCGGTCCTGAGTACGGGCGGAACGGGCGACCGCCCAGGACTCCATGCTAGAAGGGGCCCATCCATATATATGTATAGTATAGGCATACATATATATATATATATATGTATATATATATATATATATATATATATATATTATAGTGTTATAATTAGTGTTATAGTTATATTAGAAAACAAAAACTTAGTGTTATAATTATATTAGAAAACAAAAAATTAAGAATAGATGGACTGCAGAAAGCTGAAATTGACTCTTAATTAAATACTAGTTTTATATGCGCATTGCGCGAATGGGTTAATGCCCAATGTTTATATTTAAATAAATATTTGAAAGTATATCAATGCAAGATTATATAGAAATTTGATTGAGATGAGATTCGAACCTAAGATCTTTCTTATAGAAATTAATGGGTAAGTTAAAAGTTAACAGAATGTTAACAGAGAAGTGAATATTTAACGGAAAACTTAACGGATAATCATAAAAGTAAGGTTAAATTAGGTAATCTCTATTAATAATATTAATCTGAATTATCTTAACCATCTATTTGATTAAATAATTCATCTGAACCATCCATTTGATTAAATAATTTGACCGTCATTTTTTTTTACCCATTTTAGGTCTAACTCTCTTTGGCTCTTATTAGTATATGTATATATATATAGTAGAAATAAATGTCAATAGACACCATTAATTAGTTTCTCACGTTCATCCAAATTTCAGGGCTATGCACCCTAGAAGAGTTGTGAAGCAAGCAAAGGATGCAGGAGATTTGTACTAAGATCCCTCAATATAACTATAACCCAAATTATATTGACCCAATCTGTCTTACAGATTAAGATCCGTGAGACGCTCACACGTTTTTGCCCTCGTCTTAATAAAGGTCTTTGATTCGATGAACATCCTTAAATTTTGCAAAATAATAATAACAATATTTCTAATAATATGATATTTAATTTAAAGAAATAATTGAAATACCAAGAGTATTATTATGTTTAACAAGAAATTGTGTGAGACCTTCTCACGAATTCTTGTCTGTGAGATAAGTCGGATTAATATGAAATATGATCCTTTTGATTAAAATTTTTTTACATCAAAATATAAAAGTATTACATTTGTCATCAAAAGTATTACATTTCTACACTTATAATAAGAGCTAATAATGTTAGACCCTTAACTGGAACTAAAAAAAATGTGTAATAATCTGCTTTAACATATTGTACTTTGTGTTCTTCTTATTGTACAACCTCCAATTAAATTCCTAATATATCCTAATCTTTTATAATTTTACCAAATTTTTCCGTTAAATATAACGGAAGTTTAACATTAAATTCTTTAGGCAATTTGTTTCTTTATTGTAGTTTTCAAACAAATTGGCAATATTCTATAATACAATTATGTATAGATTCCTAACTTAAATTTAGAATAGTGAAGTCTTAATAAGATTCTATAATACAATTTTGTATAGATTCCTAACTAAACCATTATTCTACCCAAAACAACAATATATAAATCCCTCTCCTTCTCAATGGTATTCACCCAAAACTAAACCTAACACATTCTGTAACACACCATCTACTTGACATTCTATAGGTATGATTGTCAAAATATTATCATGCTAATTCTATTATTTGTATTTGTTCTATTATTTGTATTTGTACTCATAATGATTATAGTTTAAAAAAAATCAATGATGATATACTCATTAATTAGTATAACATCAATATCATTATGTAAATATGTCTATTGTATAATCTGTTCATCTATACTTGTATCCTTGTATGTAATGTTGTGGTTCTCATTATATTCATCTATAATCTACACATTTTAGTTACTCCTAACTCCCTAATTTATGGTTTTTGAATTTATGTTGTGGTTCCCATTATATTATCTCATAACATCATTTGTGAACATATTTTCCATGGCACAAGGATATTAGTAATGACAAATGCAGTAAAGTTAATTGATATTGACACACAAACAGTGGGCTGGAATTGTACAGTTCATGTCATTAAGAAAAACGAACCAAAAAATGCTATTGGAACGCCTGAGAAAAAGTATATGTTCATCGTACTTGAGGATGAAACAGTAAGTAAATAGTAAAATTTTTCTCCCTTTATTATTATTATTATTATTATTATTATCATCATCATCATCATCATTATTAGTATTATTATTATTACTATGAAGATGCTCTCATTCACCACCAACATCATTGTAAATGCTATATCTAAATGCAAGGAACTCGGATTCAATCAATAGTGTTCGATAATGACATTGGAATGTATGATATCACTTTACAAATCAATAAATGGTACATCATCACAAATGTCATTGTCAAGCCTGTCCGAACGAACTATAAAGTACTTGATCACAAATACACTTACACATGGATTTTAAATGGTCGGACCAGTGTCCAAACAAGTGACAATAATGACACGTCATTTGCTCCTTGTAAGTGGTTTATTTGTTTCTACTTATTTTAGTTGCAATTTAGCTATTTACAATTTCGTTATGTTTTATTACGCATTGCGCGAATGGGTTAATGCCCAATGTTTATATTTAAATAAATAGTTGAAAGTATATCAATGCAAGATTATATAGGAGAAGTTTATAGGTAATTGAATGTCGAATTTTTTTATTTAAAAATCTAACTCAAAGTATATGAATCCAAGATAATATAGAAAATTCATTATAATTATTACTAAAATAAATGTTTGCAACCTTGTAAAATCGATAGTTTAAATATTTGGTCTAAAAATGATAGTCTAAATAAATACTACTTTTAATTTGAATTTTTCTAAGTGTTCATAATTCTCTTTTGAGTAACATTGTCATTGTGTTCATCTTTACTATTTGTTCTCTTCCTTTTTGTTGGTAGTGTGTTATTTTTCAATTCGGTTATTGTTGGTAGCATAGATGACAACGTCATGCAATGAGATTATGATATTGGAGTTATGGACTTTCCTTTAGGTGTTCTGCTTGGGGTTCATTTGGTTCAACTATTATTGTTGAATGAGTTATGTGGATAAAGAACTCCCTCTAGTTTAAGAAAAAAGATTAAATAAATTAATAAAAATTTGAAATTTTAAAATATTATGTATTCCGAAGATATTAAAAAGTAGTTTTTCGCTTCAATTTGCTGGGTAATGGGTTATTTGAGTACTTTCATTGTCAACAAATCCCCCAAGTAGTTAATATGGTTGGTTTCAAACTATTCTTTTTTATTTTTTTCATGGTATTAAAGAAATACATATGTATCATTTTTTGGTGTAACTACTAATTTATTTAATTCAATAAGAGTAAAATAGAGTGATTCCGCTTCAATTTGTTGGGTTATTTGAGTACTCTCTTTGTCAATCAATCCCCAAGTAGTTAATATAATTAGCTTCAAATTATTTTTAAAAAAAATTTCATAGTATTAATAAAATACTTGGTAACTAAATATATAACATTATTTTGTACTATAACTTTGATATTTAATTACAAGATATTGTAAAAATAAGATAATAGACAATGTAATGAATATCAATTGATAAATTTGAATGTAAAGAATCTTTGAATGAGAGAAAATAAAGACAATATAACTAATGAAATTATTTCTCTTAATTATTTAATTTAATTCTTTGATAATAAATAATTTTTTTCAAATAAAGGTATTGTAGACACATACTTCTAAATTAAAGAAATACATATGTATCATTTTTTTTTGTAGCTACTAATTTATTTAATTTAATAAGACTAAAATAGAGTGAGAAACTTAATTATGTCAATTTTGATTGAGATGAGGTTCGAACCTAAGACCTTTCTTATAAAAATTAATGGGTAAGTTAAAAGTTAACCGAATATTAACGGAGAAGAGAATATTTAACGGAAAACTTAACGGATAATCATAAAAGTAAGGTTAAATTAGGTAATCTCTATTAATAATATTAATCTGAATTATCTTAACCATCTATTTAATTAAATAATTCATCTGAACCATCCATTTGATTAAATAATTTGACCCCCATTTTTTCTACCCATTTTAGGTCTAACTCTCTTTGGCTCTTATTAGTATAGTAGATATAATCATCGAGACTATTTCTTTGATTTTTATTAATTTAGTATGTTTCTCTCTCATTATTATATGACTATTTTAACCAATTAATGAACACTAATTTAAAATACGCATTGGGCATTGGTTTAATCGCACAACGCGCGTATAATAACTAGTACTCTTATAAGTAACAAACATTTTATTCCTGATTTAGTATTATACTTGCTAGTATAACTGTATAAGTATTACATTATTTGCATATTAACTCGAGCCAACCAAACCGTCTTACGAATAATGCTCTGTGAGACGGTCTCACACAAATGTGACTCAACTTGATGATATCATGCATAACGTCTTTGCATCTTTCGAATTTTTGTAAGATCAATAAATGTCTAAACATACATAATGAATTTACGAGAAACTTAACTCGTAGTAGCGGAAGCGTAAATCGTAGTAGATCTCCAGCCATAGTTGATGCTTTGTTGTGTTTCTTGTAAATCTGCAGGGCGTTAACTGTTTTCTCTCACACTTGACTCAGAACCCTAGATGGTGTCCTGGTATTGTCTGAGCAGTGTGAGTACCATGTCTGTAGGTGTCTATATGATTGTATGTCCTGCATCCCATCAATGTATGCTTATATAGGCATAATGGTGGATTGGACTAAACCTAGATGTCCAATCCAACCTATGGGTCTAGTCCACTTGCACCACATTATTTAGGCCCACAATATATAATATATTGTATTGGGAAAAGTCTTACAGTCTCCCACTTGGTGCAAGTACTAGCACAACTCTCATCAAAGAACAAAACACATGAATCATAGCGATATGTCCTCTGCTCGACAGAGTAATATCTTCTATGCATCACATGCATTTTTATTCCCAACTTAAGTCCTTTATGAGCAAACCTAACGTTTATTCTTGATACCTTAAGGGATGTTTCTCAAAATAAAATATATGCGCAACTTAAAAGAGAAAAACCATCCAAATTGTACAAGAGAGTACACTTCATGATCTCTAAGATCCTTAATGTTAACTATGTCTTAAGTAGAAATCTATTAATGTTAGCATAATGCTACCTATGTTCCTTGACTAGTTTTATAACTTAACTTAAGCACTACCTCTAACGGCCAAGAGCTTGGAGTTGACATGTCTGTCACTCTCACTCATCAAAATAGCCAAAAGATAATTTAGTCATAGAAGCATTCCAACAACTTAGACAATAAACTAAAATTCTAAGTCCATAAATGTGGAATTTTAAATATACACCATAACTTCCCAAATAACTTTAAGGTCCACTTTATAATGAACTGAATATTATGAGTCTTACTTTCTTGCAAAATTGTCTTGAGCCTTATAAATCAGAATGGCCCAGGATCAATTTTGAAGAAACTAAAGACTCTATTAAATGCTAAAGAATTTATTTAAATAACAGTGTATCACAAGTTAAATGTTTGGTTCTAATAAACTCCTTAATATTGTTACAACATTGTCCTAAATATGTTGCACAACCAAATGTTCAATAATTTGAACTTATGAATTTATATGAACAAATACAAGATTAATACTTGTGGAATCTCTTAATGGAGCATCTTAATGATCTTTTTCTAAATTATCACTCCCACTGATTAAAATATTCTTCAACAGAATTAATGGTATACGTAGTCAGAATTGAGCGACCAACTAAATAATGAAGATATATAATTCCCCACCATTAGTTGGGCATACTAAATAATCAATATTTGGTTCTAATCCAACTAAATAATGAAGATATAATTCCCCACCATTAGTTGGATATACTAAAATACACTTTTCAAAACCAAGTTGGAATTTGGCTCGAAGAGGTACATTTTTATTCTTGAAAACCAAAAGAGGTATATCAAATATATCACGTAACTTACTACAGTTAGTCCAAATAACCGAGCAAGATTCGCGAAATAATTAATAAAAGTGGTTAAATTTTGGGAAGTAACTAAATACATGTTTTGCCAATGCAAACCATGAAAACTTAGAAGTATAATTTAACTAAATTTATAAATTCTAAGAAATTGTGATAAATTTATTATCTAATGGGTGATGGATTTATTGACATAAAACTTGCCTGTGGGCTAAAGTTTTACTCAATTAGATCCAACTGAAATTTTATGATGAAACAATTATCAAATGAGTTGAAGAATAAGTGATATAAGACTTGCTTGTAGGCTAAAGTTTTAATCAACGAGATTCATTACAATTATTATGATAAAACTTAATAAATCATGTTCCTTTTCTTAATCCCTGTGGGTAAATTAAGAAATATGATCTAAAGTTTGCATCATAAAATTAAACTTTATGATAGTGATGGAAATAATCATAAACTAAATAAATTTATTTGTTTCCATCATCACTGATAAAACTACTAAACTATATTCCTATACATAATTGCCTGTGGGCTAAATTATGATCATAGTCCAGTATTTAATCCTAATTAATCATACAAATATAATGAAATTGCCTGTGGGCTAAATTCCATCATATTAAATACAATTAATCACAAATGATATGTCTAAAACTTTATGTGATCAAGATAAACTACTCAATATATAATTTTAAATGATTAAAGGATGTTGTGGCTACTCCCCAACCAAATTAAAATTATCAGATCACTAGACAATTATCAATTCATTGCCTAACATTTATGTGATTCAAACTTAAGAGAAATCAGTAAATTAAATATGCTATGGCTATTCTTTAATGAACTGAAATCAAATCACATTGGCAAGTAATAAAAAAAAATTTTAACAAACAAATTATACCAGATTGTGATGGGAAAATCCAAATATATGATATTTAAGGGGACTAGTGGCACAAGATGTTCTTAAGTCATGGCCATAAAACTAGTATCCCTCCTCAATTCATATGCACTCAATGTATAACTGTCTTGGGTATAAACCTAAAAATGTAGGGTATACACCAAAATTGCATGGTCCACCTATGATTAAAGCTTAAATGGGTGAACTAAATCAACTGACCAAATGTGCTAAGTTCAGAACTACCGTAACTAAAGTTTATGCATAAGTCCAATTTAATTAGAAACTAATATAATTCCATCCTAAATTTATGCATTGCAAAAGGCACAAAAAATATATTGCATAATTTAAAAACAAAATATTATGCTTAGGACAAATATGTATAAACTTAAACATTAAACTCATATATTCCAAACAAATTGCATAACTTAAAACAATTTTTAATATGAGCTTTCAAAACATAAACTTAATATTCAAACTCTAATGAGTCCAAACCAAAGAGACCCAAATTTTGAATAGTAAAGTAATAAATATATATACTTTGAAATTTCAAACTTTAAGCCCATTAAAATGTTTTAATACATAAAGATCAAGTTTATGAGAAATAGACCGAATTTACAAATTCCAACTATATCTAGCCAAAAAATATATATTGTCATTTGTAAATCAAAATCTCACAAACCCTAAATTCATAATTAATCCTAATATTATGCACTTAATGTAATCAAATTCATGAAACAATCTATAGAGTATGAACCAACTATAAAGTATGAATTTACACTAAATATTCTTTATTCATACTTAATCAATTATGGGCATAACGAACTAAAATCATAATTCAAAGAACTTTAAAAAAAATTATGGAATTAGTGGCAATAGTCATTACCTTAGCAAATATGTTTTTCCAAAATTACTAAATTGATTCTCCATAACTCAATTAATAATATTATTATCATTAATGGCAAATTGCAAATTGCAAATAATCCAAAAAACAATAGCCATAATAATATTATCACATTAAATAGGAGTCTAAATATGGAAGAACAATAGTTAAAACCACTAACTGTAGAAACATTCTCGGATATAATTTTGAAACTTAATAAAATTTAAACTCCGAAAAATGCCAAGAACATAATAATGACCAAAATATTTTCTTGACTGGAACATTGTCACATAAACTTAATTGCAAACAATTTAGGATTTATAACTGAATACCATATTAACATTAATGGTTTCATTAATTAAAATATTTGATGGTAATAATAATCAACATTATAACCACCATTAATATTTAACAATGACAACCAAATTATGGTAAGACACATTATTAATGTTTCCATATGTAAAGATATCATATGTGACTTGTCCAAATTAGCAGTTAACTTAAGGCTTAATTAGATTTTTAAGACACATAATAGAGAGAGAGAGTAACTGAAGTACATAATATTACCAAAACTGAATGGTGGAAACGGAATGGGTACGGGTTGGGTAAGGTTTATCCACCCTTAATGACAAAACTACCAAGCTATATGCCGATGCATAATCCAATGGGCAAATTATGATCATAGTTTAGTATTTTATCCTAATTAACCCTTTAAATATAACAAAATTGCCTGTGGGCTAAATTTCGTTATATAACGCAGAGTTAACTACAAGGTTTCTTGCCTAAACTTTATGTGATTAATCCTTAATATGTAATTTCAGTAAATTAAAGATGTTGTAGCTACTCTTTAATGGACCAAAACTGAACATAATCACAATAGCAAGGGTATTTAAAGCCTAATCAAACAAATTAAACCAAAACATGATAGACAATCCTTAGGTATACTCCCAGGAAAGTTGGTTGGTGCTAAGGCTCCATTAAAAACCAACTCCTTAGACAGAGTAGCGTCGCAAGGGGACTAGTAGCAATATGGCTGAAGGCACTATGGCAGTTTCAGCCAGCAAGGCGTTTTAAGCCAGGGCCATAAAACTAGTGTTCCTCCCCAAGAAACTTCCCTAAATCATGTGTTCTCATATTTGAAGTAAAATCGTTTGGTTGATCTATATAAATGTAGATTGACCTAAGGATAAGGCTTTAAATAGGGTAGTACTATGAAAAGTTTTATGTACTTTATGTGCTTTGAAATCCTCCAAAAGAATTGGAGTATTGACTGAAAAAGTAAGAATATGCATAATTTATTCTTAAAGGCACTAAATTCACCTAAAAGGTACTAAAACATGCATAATAAGCAATTAATTCAGTCCTAAAAGGCTCTAAAGTCAATCTTAATGAACATGCTTTTCTAAAGGCATAATTATAACAATCAAATAATATAATTAGTGCAGTAAAATATATATATAATATATATATATATATATATATATATATATATATATATATAGCATGCTCAGATTATGCATATTACGAACTCAAACTCCACAATTAAATATTTAAATTGTAACACTGAATACAATTTAAATCGAATATTCAATATTAAATTAAAATTCAAACAAATTAAAACTTAATAAGTTGTTCAAAATTGAATAATAATTTAATTATAAATTTAATACCACAATGAAGGAAAGAAAAAAAAAATAAAGGGCATTAATATTCCAAAATAAGCAATTACCATACATTTACCATTGCCAAAATAATATTAATTAAGGTAATATTAATATGGCAATATTAAACCAAATAATTACCATTTACCAAAATTAATATGTATCATATTACTATATAATTACCATTTGCTAAAAATAATATATACAAATTAATTAAGGTAATATAAATATGGCAATAATAAACTAAATAATCACCATTTACCAAAATTAATATGTAATTAAGGTAATATTACAAAGGCAATATTTAACCAAATAATTATCACTTACCAATATTAATATATAATTAAGAAATATGGCAAATATTAATATGGTAAATAAATATATATGGCAATGCATTTAATTAAAAATAAAATAGCTTACCAATCATCCGTTTTCTTTCCGTAACATCTCCGGCGAGCGAGCTTCTGTTACCTAACTGAATCCAGCGGCGTTGAAGGGAGAAGAGAGAGACTACACCATGGCAGCCAGTACCTCCCTCCATCGCCATCCTAAAACAACAACGCCCCATGTGGAGCAGCGACACCGACGCCAGCGTCACAAGGCTGTCCGCCGACCACACTCACCGCGACACCACCAGCCATCGTCGACCCAAAAACAGCAGCCCGGAGCCGCCTGAAGGAGGGGAGAAGACATCGACGCCGACGGCAATCCAGCCCGCATCCGCCATCTCTCCTCGCCGCGAAGCTGCCGGGAAACGGAATTCGCCTCCGCCTTCCCTGCCTCGCCATCTCGCTTCACCATAGCGCTGGTCCGTGACGCCGCCAACTACCCAGGACTTCAAATCGCAACGTCGCCGATTATCCTCCTCGCAGTGCCATCGTTGACAGAGAACCGCCAACCGCCGCCGTCCTCGCCCTTAGTCGCGTCGCCGTCGATGAAGAAGCGGAAGCCGGACATCGCCATGCACCAGCGCCGGCCGCTGAACCAGCGACATCTGAAAGGGGAGAGAAGCAGCGCCGTCCACCGTCCTCAGCCACGTTGTCGACCAAATCCCGCCGTCGACAAACAAAAAAAATATCAGTAATTTCATTAATTAAAAAAAAATTTCCATGCTGATTTTTTTTTTTCAGTTCTGAAACTGAATCAATAATTCAAAAAACAATAATAATAATTCTAGCCATCTTAGATCAATTACAAATAATTCATTCAAAATATACATAATATTTTACTCAATTACAACAAAAGATATATATTTTATATGCATATTTTGATGAATTAGGATGAATGTAATTGAAAACCAAGGCATATACTAAACTTAATGTATATTCAACTTAATATTGTTTTAGGCAAAACAAACAACCAGGAAGAGATTGTAAAAGCTTTGATACCAAATGTAAGATCAATAAATGTCTAAACATACATAATGAATTTACGAGAAACTTAACTCGTAGTAGCGGAAGCGTAAATCGTAGTAGATCTCAAGCCATAGTTGATGCTTTGTTGTGTTGCTTGTAAATCTGCAGGGCGTTAACTGTTTTCTCTCACACTTGACTCAGAACCCTAGATGGTGTCCTAGTATTGTCTGAGCAGTGTGAGTACCATGTCTGTAGGTGTCTATATGATTGTCTGTCCTGCATCCCATCAATGCAGGCTTATATAGGCATAATGGTGGATTGGACTAAACCTAGATGTCCAATCCAACCTATGGGCCTAGTCCACTTGCACCACATTATTTAGGCCCACAATATATAATATATTGTATTGGGAAAAGTCTTACAATTTTTTCTCGTAATAAAATAAAATGCTACCCTAGCGGCGAGTTTGGTTGGAGAAAATTACAATTCAATTCGCACTTAGGGTGCGTTTGGAAATCCGAAAAATGATTTCTAAAAATCGTTTTCGGGTTTCCCGTGTTTGGCTAGAGATGGAAAATGGAAGTCAATGGAAAATGAAGAGGATTTTCCGAAAAATGACTTTTTTTTTTGGAAAGTCATTTTCTGTTTGCAACAGTGGAGCAGCCAATCACCTGCCACTGTCATCGCCGCCATCACTGCCACCACCCCTACCACTCACCACCACCACCCACCACCATCATTGTATATTTTAAATATTTAAAATTAAAAATAATTATCCTCATTTTCTAGAAAATGAACCAAACACCAAGACAGTTTTCTAGAATGCAACCAAACACCGGAAATAAAAATGTCTTATGAAAAATGACTCATTTTCTAGAAAACATTTTCCAGAAGTCATTTTCCTGCTTTCCAAACGGAACCTTAATTCCTACATAATTTCGACGACAAACATAGTCTTTCGTTTGATTGGATGGAATTACAATTTTGCGGAATTGAAATTTCATCATTTTCATTGAATTTGAATCACATGACTCCCTTGCTATTTTAATTCTATGGATTTTAGAAAGAATAAAAATAACTTTGAGACAAAATTACCCCTATTTTTTTAACCTAAAATTAATGTTTGACATATCTCTTTCGATTATAGTGTGTCTTCTTCTTATATACTCTCAATACAGAATGTCAATTAGTAGACGAACCTCAATCAAATATGTTTTCTCAAAACTCCCTTGTTTATTTTATTGCTTTCGTTATGCAATTCTAAAGTTTATTTGCAGCGTGTTACATAAATTTTCAAAAGCAAAATTTGAATTTCGTCATTTAGGATTTATAATAATAATAATAATAATAATAATAATAATAATAAGTATGAGCGTGAACTTTATATTATTTATTCTCTTTCAATTCTCATGTATTCCAAACATTGGAATTGAAATTCTCAGTAATTTATTTCCTGCAAACCAAAATACCAAACACTGGAATTTAAATTAAGAGTTCAAAAATTGTGAATATAGAGTTCAAAAATTGTGAATATAGATTCAAAAATTGTGTTATACCGTTGAATATAGAGTTTTGTAATTGTGAATATAGAGTTCTGTAATTGTAAATATTAAGTTCTGTAATTTTGAATATTGAGTTCTGTAATTTTGTATATTGAGATATAAAATTATGAATATTCAGTTCTAAAATTGTGAATATAGAACTAAAAAATTATGAATATAGAGGAACAAATTTTGAAGACAAATGACAAGTTAATGGCGATAAAGTAATTTTTTTTTTTTAAATTCAGACGACATTGTTTTGAAACAAAATGACGCGGTTTTAAATCTGATAACTTTCTAGACCCTTACCCCACCTCACTATGACGCGGGTGAGATCCATTCCATGGATTTTAGCCTACTTTAACATCCCTATTTGCAATGCTTTTTCTGGAGTAAAAGTATGGCACAAAGTCTGTACAATGTTTGAAATTAGCAAGAACCTTTTAATAGATATTATGGTTTTTATTTTATATACGTAATTATATAATATAAAGGATTAAAACAAGTTAGCAGACATTGCGAGTAATTATTAGGATTTCTTCGGTGCATTCAGCAGAGGACAATGTAGTGTGGTACAAATCCAACAAAAATCAAACTAAGACACTGAAAATTTTAATGACATAATTTTAGTCACAAATTCAGAATATGATAGGTGCTTTCCTTGAAGCTCGAGGGAATACCACTAACTCTTTCAGAATATTAGAGACCTCTGATGCCTCTATTCTCTTGCCCACAAAACTAACCCTTTCTAAGGCCGGACAACACGCAAGTATTAGCTTTACGAAAAGCATTTAAGCTCTTGATCCCTGGAAATATATCATCTTCAAAGCCCGCAAACTGTTAATCTCCTCGCTCATGCAGCTACGTTCTTGCAAGTACTGTAAAACGAGGTTATTGTCAGCAGTCACCGTCGGAACCTATACATACAACAAAAACTGAAATAAGTTCAAACCATAACAGTGAGAGTAGGGTAGAAATAAATAAATAAATGTAAGTAGACCATTAGTTTCTCACGTTCATCCAAATTACAAGGCTATGCACCCTAGGAGAGCTGTGAAGCAAGCAAAGGATGCTGGAGATTTGTACCAGATCGGTAAAGTTAATTCCATATAGTGTAAGATCCCTCAAGTGGTTGACTTTAACTGGAAGTGCACTCGTAATAGAGTCTGCAGCCAAATGCTTGCCAGCACAGAGAAAAATGATAATGCAACCTAAACACATTGTTCGGGAAATAAGAATTGAAAATCTTAAAAGAGATTGTACCTTGAGATGGTATCCATCCAGAAAAAGGGTTGAAATTAGAGGCCAGTGTTCAAACAAGCTTGCAAAATTGATGCTCTTACCAGGGCCAAAAGATTTAACTTCCATTGGCAATACAACCTGTGCAACTGTAATACTTTTGCAATTCATAAAACAATGCAGTTTAACCCCGTGATTCTTGTAAAGTACCAAGGTGGAAAGTGATGGTGAACAGCTATCAAAGTTCAAGTGATCCATACCACTGCACTTTATTAAGCGCAAAGTTTCAAGCTTTGATGCAGTAAAAATAGAAGCAGAAACCTCTGGCTTGAAGGCAACTTGATTCAAAGAAAGCTCCTTAAGACTATGAAAGCTTCCGGTAGTACCACAGGGTGGTTTGAAGATGCAGTTACACAGAGCCAAATGTTTAAGTTCTTCACACAAAAATATATAAGAGGGAAGTGCATAGAGACTAACACCGGAATTCTTCATTCTGAGTTCCCTCAACCCATTTCTTGATAAGTATAGTATCCATCGATCAATATTTGGGTACTGTGACATGTGTACATCTGAAATGTCGACATAAAAAGTTAGAATGGGCCCAATATGCTGTAAGAGAATTTCATTGCCTATTCCAACAAAATCATTTTTGGTGACAGTGACTATGTTATTGGGATTGAGTAGAAGTTTCGGGTGACCAGCCCATATGTATCTCCATTTTGTAGACAAAATACTTGTTCTTGCTGCATCTCGAATAGGCAAGTGGTCTAGGATGCAGTTTAAAACATCCATTGGCAAGTTAATAAGTTTATCATCCATGGCCCTCCATTTGCTATTTCCTAAGATATCCATTCCTAATAAAGGAGAAACCAGCATTAGAAAATCCAATTGTAAAAGAATAGTTTAAAATATTTGTTTTAGTTTTCTTTTCATCAACCAAATTCCTATCTCTTGTGCCTATATAGTTCTATAATACTTAACCTTGAAAAGTTAACCATTTGATAATATAATAATGACAGTGATATTTATATCTGCAAACTATCGTATCCAATATTCCAATGAATACTACTACATGAAAACCCAAACTATTCAACATTCAAGCTCAAAGCAAATATATACAAAATGGAAAAAGAATAAACAGAGTGAATTGAACTATATCACTAGCTTCGCCCTTCTACATGGTGGAAAATAAACAAATAGAAACTGGTTAGGGCCAACCTCTCAGTCTCAGGGTTAGAGTATTTATAAACAAAGGGCTTGAAGATCAAATTGAAGCTAAAGTAAACAAAAAAACTGAAATTTTTTACTCACAGCAAAGAAAATAATCACAAGAAGAATGCTGGAAACACCTGTACGGAGGCGGTCGGATCTTCGACGGAGCAAAAGGCAGGTTCGATTCGACGGAATGTCGCAATCCCTAATAATGTCTTCCAAAACTCCACCGCCTCCATGAGTCCATGTGGTGTCCTAGCGGGTAAAAATCAATTTTAGGGGAATTTGGTTCACGGACGTTACATTACAATCTTTAAATATGATTTTTGAGTATTTGTAATTTTGTGTGACCATTTATTTATGTTTTTTTTTTTTATTTGAGTACTATTGACTTTGTTACAATGTAGTATTTGTTCATACCTCCTTTCTCAACCAAATGAAGCAGGGTAAATGTCGCCTCCACTTTGGTTTAAACCCACCCCTCTCATGTGAGGGTGCAACCGGGTGCCACTAGACCATAAGGTCTTTGGCCTGACCATTTATTTACTAGGATCACAAGATGAGTTTCATGAATAATATATTTTTAAACATATATGGTTAATTTTTCGGTGAATCATAATTTTGAATGTTTAATAATTAAAATTTATATTTAAGTCATACTGGAAACTAATTTTGTCATAACATTAAAATTTAATTACATTTACAATATTATAATAAAATATAGTAAATAATAATAAATAAATAAATTACAATATAAAATATTAGTAATATGACTATTATATATGTGAGAGAGATACTTGTGTCTTAATACTCCAGTATTTCTTTCTAAGCAACATGGAATTTAAAATTCCAAGATCAGAGTGAATTTTACAAAATGAAGGATGTATTTCAATTGAGCAAAACTACAAACCCTTCTTATATTTTTCCTACAAATTTTCTGTCGTGAGGTATCATCATGTGATTAGTTGTTAAATTTATTTATTAGTTAGTTGTGAGCTAACCAATTCATTGGCATCCAATGAATAAAAGACACATCATGATGAGAAAGTTTAGAGGTAAAAATTAGGAGGGAAAAGGAACATTTTTTCATTTTTGATTTCCTCGCGTCAAACTTAGAAATTTATCAAAATGTGGAATTATGAGTAAAAGAATTAAAATTCCCCTACCAAACACCATGTTCACCCACAATTGGATAATTAAAATTGACATTTTTCGCTTTTATGGAATTTCAATTAGTTCAACTAAAATTTCATAATTATTGATTTTTTTTTTTAAATAAAAAGTGCAATAAGCCTTATAAGTTCCATTGAGGCATTTTAACTCGAGGAAAAATTCTTAATTTGACCAATTCAACATGTTACTTCTGATTTTGTTATTACTAGGCTTCCACGTCATTACAAAACTTCAATTTGGGATCTTTAAAATGACACACATATTTCTTTAAAAAGAAAATAAAAATAAATTTTTAGGTACATAAATTCATTACTTTAAGAGCATCCTTAGTAGTAGAATTTTTTTGTGGTTTTTGAGAAGTTTTTGTAACTTTGTAAGTGTGATTAGGAAAGAGAAAATGGGAGGAGAAGAAAAATAAATAAATCATATTTTAAAAAGAAGAAAAAAACGAGGGGGGGGGGACTTGTCAGTCGCATCAGATGCGGCTGACGCGCTCGCTGGGCGTAGTTGTTGCGCTTGACGTGGGCGTGGCGCAGTGCTTCTTTGAAATTCGTGGTTATTTTAACTGTTCCAATGACCTTGTCTTTGCAGGCCAACCTTTTTCTTCTCTCACCTTGTTTCTCTTTCCTCCAACTAGACAATCACTGTACCAAAGACCCCAAAATATCCTCTAGTAAGGATGTTGTAAGTATATAAATCACTATGAATATTGATGGGGAATAAGCTCTTGGTTCTTAGCCAATTATGTTTGAGGAGTGGAAGCCCAAGAATTAATTAGGTCTAGAGGATGCCGAAGCTCATGGGCAATGCTTGGGAGACCTATGTAAGAAAGGAAGAGAGTTAGAGGTGCAAATTGAGCTAAGGATTCAAGTTAAGGGGATGAGGGCATAAAGGTTGAAGGGGTGAAAAGTTTAGAGGGTAAAGTATGACAAGGCATAAATTATATGGTCTAAATTAAAGGTACAAAGACTACAAAAAGAGGACAAAGGAAGGGGTCAAAAGTGAGAAGGGCATAAAATTTGGGGTCATAAGGTGGGTAAGGTATGGAAGGATGGATGGGTGGTAAGACAGCATGATGCCACGCTAGGCCAAATAGTGGACTGCCAGTCATGGGGGGAGATCATGGCCATCAATGACCCTACCAGCTGCTACTACCTATTGTTATCTATGAGAAGACCAAGGGGTGGTGGAGGTATTTTCTCCCCCTGCCTGGGTAACAAAGATGTTGGCTTGTATTGCCTCAAACAACAGTAAATGTGGTTGGGGATGGCGCGGAGTAGCTAATTGGTGCAGACCACCAACGTGTTTTTGGGCCCTAGGGTGTGTTAAAGACTTAAAGGTAGAGGGTGGTGAATGGCAGTTGAATGAACGTGGGTGTGGTATGAAATTGTCGAGGGTTGTCATTCACTCTCCATTATTTCCAACCCCAAAAATACTATAAATAAGGGGTTTGAGATATTCTTCAAACATCATCATCACCACGACCCTGAGACAGACGAAGAACTAGTAGGAAACTTACCTAATTTGTGTAGAAGGTGTAACAACTCCTATTAGACTTGGATTCGAGGCTCGCTTTTAATATTATTCATTACAAACTGAAAGGCACCATCTAGCTAGCTTCTAATTTATTTGATAATTGTGTTCGTTACCACTTTGACCCTTGAAAACTCAATTCTATTATGGTATAAAACCATCATTAACACTGTATGTGGGGACTGCTAAGAAAAATGAGTGTTCCTAAAATTCACTCAATCTAAAACTTATTTTTCAGCCCACTAATTACATATAAACATGGCTAAATTAGGAAGCCAAAGATGTCAATACTTGCCAAAGTGGCTTAGTTGGCAAGGAAGAAGGTCTTTCCGCACCTTGAAGTCAACATCTCGATATGAATAACAAAGGGAATAAAATGGCACCTTCACATCAAAGGTGATTCCCAAACTACAAGAGCCAACCCGGGTATCGGGCCTATCGTCTTGTTGTTGGCCCAAAATTGGCTAATGCCATAGATATTTTTATGGCATAGCAGAAGTAGGGGCACTGCTCGGCTAGGTGTAACATACGATTGTGAGACCTGACACTGGGTGAACCCACTTCCTAAGAGGTTGAATGCACCCAATGAGTGAAGGCGAGTAGACCAAAGGAGCCTGTTCAGACGGAACGATGGACGAAAGTACCGATTGGACCCTTTTCATTAGGGGTCGCATGAGTACAAAAATGTATTGGTTCCAGAAGGGTTGAGAACAAGTCTTGGGGGGGGGGGGGGGGGGGG